>NC_056733.1:122019462-122077635 GCF_019279795.1 Protopterus annectens | reverse complement strand
TATATATATATATACATACACACATATATATATATATATATGTACACACACACACACACACACACACACACACACACACATATATATATATATATATATATATATATTGTTTTTTTCCCTGTGTTTTGGTGCAAGGGTGGGAGGCAAGCCCTCCAACACCATTCCTTTAATTACAGATTCTAACTTTAGGGCCACCAAAGTGTGCAGATAACATAAAAAAGCTAAAGAAATTGAGTCAATATTGTAAGACATAAAACAAATGCATTGGCAGTGACTTACTACTGGGAAAACTGACTCCGGAGTTAACCAGCTGGCAATTTAACTCAGGTTTAAACCTCGTTTACACTTTCCTCAACCAAGTGTTGTATAACATTACATCCTAGTCCTGAGTCACAAACTGCCTATAAAAAGTAACATCACAAGCTGCTGCCTTCAGGATCACAACCACATTTCAACCTATGCAGTACAACCTTATCTACCTGAGCAGGTTAGCTTTACGTTATGCCCTCAGTGAGAATCTTGAGGAGTAAGGTCTACTAAATATGGTTACAATTTGGGCGCCAATGCTGAGCCACATGAGCCGTATAATTAACAGTCTTCCTCACAGCTAAATTTGAAGACATAAAAGTTCTCCTGACAAATTTATACTTCTCTCTGGACTAGCCAGTGAAAGTGTCTTTCTTTGGCACAGCTCTGGATTTAAAGCTATGGTGGACAGCTCTATTTTTAATTCACTACAAAATTCTAGCCTATCCGGACTCTGGCACACATGGAAAAAGGTCTGATTATAAAACAGACGACCAGAGTTCAATTAGTGGCTAGGGTGCAGGTAAAGCCAGGCAGCGGAGGATGGTAAGGAGCAGCCACTAACAGCCATCCTAGGGAAAGGGGGTCAGTTCTTGCTTCCCATGTAGGTGACAACTACTGGCAAGCAAGCAGTAGATGTGTGTTGCATCTGCGGATTCCAGCTCTATCACTGTCATGGTGCAAGTGCATGAGTCAGGGGATTCAGCACATAGAAGCATTCTTCGCCTAGCAGGCAACATGGAGGTGAGCACAGTGAACTGCATTGAGGGAGGGGGAGCTCTATGAGTGGGAATAGGTAGGATGTGCTGTAGGACAAGCAAGCTCACCAGCTCTCTATCACTTGACTCTGACAAATGGCTTGACATATTAGGTTACTTAGAAGGAACTTAGATGGCCTGTGCTGCCACCTCCACAGAACAAATAGGCCAGTTGGGTGCAGGTAGGTCATACCATTAAAAAAATGTTAAGCTGGTGGCACTATATAGCTTATATTTTTTTAAAGGACTAGTCACTGAATATCCGAATGTTGAAGGCTGAAATTAGAAATAGCGTAAACTACATACTAATGGAAGAATGCCTCATTTTGTCTTAGGAAGTCATGATTCCACATCGTCTTTTTCTGTTTAATGACAGGGCTTTTGATGGGCATTTGTTTACTGTTTTCCCTTTTTAATTTCTCCAAATCTTTTGGGTTTTTAATACCATGATGGGAATGGATCCCATTCCTAAGTCAAAGTATGATTTAAGTTCATGAAATTAGTATTGTTTCACTCTTTGATGTCAGCCAAAAGTACTCTCCCCAGCACCTGCAACGTGCCCAGTAATGACTCCTCCCGCAGTTTCTATCGAGTTGCATGTATTGGTAACATATCTAAATATGACTGTAGACTTTTTTTATTTTTTTTTATTATAAGATCCATTGCTCCAACTACTATTGGAACTATCTGGGTATCCTCCTTCCATATTGCTCTTGTTTCTGCTTGCAAATCCTGATATTTTATAACTTTGTGTCTCTGTACACAGGACACTGTAGTCACTGGGTGTGGTGATTTCAATGATCAATGCTATTTTTGTCTTCTTTTCATGGGCCACTATATATGGTTTTCTGGCATCTGTCTTTTGAATTGTTGGTAATGGATGATCCCATGTGATGTAGACTTCTTCATTTTTTATGATGCTTTGTGGCTCATGTTTCCAGTGTTCTTCAGCCACTTCAATACCCGAATGTTTGCACAATCCACAGTGCAACAGTCTTGCCACATTATTATATCTCTCAGTATACAGGCCTTCTGCCATTAGTATGTCACAACCAGCAACAAGGTGTGTGACTGTTTCCAATTCGGTTTTACAAAACCTACATTTATCTGTTTCTCTCATATGTTCAATAGATTTTGTAAACCAGCGTGTACGTAGCCCACTATCTTGGGGCACCAATATTAACCTATAATCTCTTGGTTTGAATTCACCTCTTCTTAACCATACCTGTGTTCATTCCTGATTAAAATGAGGCTCTTCCACAAGTTTTCTATACTTGCAACTCTATGTGTTTTCCACATTTCTTGTCTTTTCATCTGGTCCTTCGCCTTATATTCTTTTGTTTGTTTTTTGGTGCATTCAGTTGCTGCCTGACTTTTATCTACTTCTGGTTTGATTTCCATTCCTGCTTGATGCCGATATGCTTCTGCTAGGTTAAGCAGAGAAGTCGTTTTAGATTTATTCTCCTCATGTTTCAAAACTTTCTCTAGGTTAGGGTCTTGTGAGGTCAGCATATGTGTGAGGAGTCTCATAACTGCATATCTATACATGCAATCAATCTCAAGGAAGACCATCCCTCCTTTGGAAAAGGGAATATATAATCTTGGTATGCACTGATTTTTTACAGATCATTTGGTGAGCATGAAGCATGCTTTTTGTTTTACTACCTAATCTATCCAACATGTTTTGGGGCCAATCAATTACTCCAAAACTGTAAGTTCAGAAACCCACTGGAGCCACCACGACAGGCAGAATAAAACTTTATTTAAAACAAAGACAGATGAACGCTTTCGAGCGGTTTCTCTTCATCAGATACAAGTCACAGAAAGGACAAATCCTATTTAAAAAATAGCCAATGACAATTAATAACATGGTCTATGCCCCTTTAATAAAGGTTTTAAGGGCATACAACCATTAAGACCTGGTTTATGGTTAGCTTGTAAATCAGCAATTCATCTTAACAACTCTGTAGAATGTTTTATGTCCCCACCTCTCATATTTTCAGGCTGTATTTGTAACACCATAAAGGAAAAGGCATGCCCTAAATTCTGGCTAATGTGCTGAAATAAAGCAGTGCGTCTCACTCCTAATCTAACATCACTCATATTGTTCTAAGATATGCTGTTTAAGCATCCTATTCATTTTGCCTATATAGAATGCCGTACATAGTTAGCACCTGGCTAAATAACATTTTTAGTCCTACAATCTGCATATAGCTTGGGGGTATACAACTTACCAGATACTGGATGTTTAAAGTTGTGGGATGTACTAATATACTGACAACCCTTGCATTTTCTGTATGTACCTTCCCTTACACTTTTGGGTGTCAGTGATGGTTGATATACATCCCTACATAGGATACGTTTCAAATTCAAATTATTTGTGTATGTAAACCTAGGAAAATCCCCTACCACTTTCTTTAATCTATCATCAGTATGAAGGATTTTCCAGTTTTTCTTTATCACATTACATATACTGTTCATATCACTATTACAGTGTAATATTCTGGGCTGACCTACATTGGCTATTTTTAAAGCGTTATTACTATTAGCCCCATCATTCTGGCTTGCTTTAAATTAAGGCCTTACTCTGTAACCCCTCCACCTGTTACATCCAGTTATCAAATCATGTGTTAACTTCTCTGGATACGCCCGATATATAAACATATGTTGCATGCCTTCAATTTCCTTTTCATAGACCTCTTCTTCAGTACACAACCTACAAGTCCTCAAATTCTGCCCACTAAGAACATTCCTAAAGATGCGTCTGGGGTGCATACTGTCATAAGTTAAACTATTTCTCCAACATTCTTTCCTGTAAATTCTGGTCAGTACACATCCAGCCACATCCTTATATATTCTTCCAGCTAAAAAATCTATAATTTCCAGAGAATAATTAACATTAACCTTTAGAAAATCTGCACTTTCCCCTAGATATTTAAACACTAGTAAATCCTCTACTGTGCCATCCCATAATAAAAACACATCATCCACAAATCTTCAATACAGCCGGAGCTATTCTTCTTCTCAGCTATTATCTGGAATAGGCCAACTTCATGCTACTCAAGTCAGAAGTGACAAACTTCATGACACCAACGCAGATGGGAACAAAGTTTGACTGCCGAATCCTACACTAAAGCACTGTACGAGCACATCCACTCATGCAAGAATCATGTCATTCCAAAGAGAACCAAGACACTCTCCTCCAAAAAAAGGAAGACAATCTGGTGGTCCCCTGTCATAAACAAACTATACAACAGAAGGAAGAAACTGTTGCAGAAAAGAGGAAAATCCCAGGATGCAAAAAACTCCCTTACCAGCCTCAGTAAGAAGCTGAGATCCCTCATAAAATCCTTCAAAGCTAGTTACAAAAATAAAATTGCCAAAGATTCCAAAGACAACCACAAGGCATTCTATAACTATGTCAAGAATCTAAATGGGAATGCTCAGATCTGCTCTGAGCTACAACAGAATGGCATTAAATATACTGATCCCAAGGACGCTGTCAATATCCTGGCAGATCAATTCAGTGCCAACTTCACCCCCCTCTCACCCCTAAAGGGCCCATCTCGATACCGAAAGATTGACAAATTCTGGTAATCATGGCCACACAGGTAAAAACCGCACTCTCCAAAGCTAAGAATACAGCATCCATGGGATCAGACAACATCGCAGGCTGTGTACTACATGAACTACAAAATGAACTGGCACCTACCTAAGTGTCATATTTAATCATAGCCTCAATCTCATGCTTCATGCCACTGAGTGGCACACAGCTACAGTTATCCCACAAGGGGGATCCAACTTGGATCCTGGGAACTACCACCCCATCAGTCTGACGAGCCTGATCTGCAAGGCCATGGAACATATTATCATGGAACTTATAAACAAAGACATTGGTAACCTTCAAACTCTGGAATAAACAAAGACATTGGCAACCTTCAAACACTGGACCCCACTCAGTTTGGGTTTGGGAAGGGCCGATTGTTTCTCCTGAACCTGACTGACTTTTTCAAATCAGTCTCCAGAGCCATGGATGAGGGTAAGGAGGTCCACACAGCCTATCTGGATCTCGCTAAAACCTTCAACACCATCCCCCACTCTGGAATCATAGATAAACTTATTAAGCTGGGCATAAATCCCTACGTAACTTGATGGGTTGCCAATTGGCTTACTGACAGAACCCACATTGTAAAAGTAGCAGACTCCAAATCCAGCTCCAGACAAGTGACAAGTGGAGTACTTCAGGGTTCAGTCCAGGGACCGCTCTTATTTGGCATCTACTTCTATGAAGTACAGGCCAACACTAAGGGACTCTGGCTGACAAGGTTCGCAGATGACTGCAAACTGGGAGCCATTATTGAATCCCCAAATGATGTGGATATTCTACAAAAGGGCCTTACAGAAACAGATGCATGATGCCAAAGCCATGGGCTCAAGCTCAATGCCAAGAAGTGTATAGTTATCCCCTTTGGGAAAAACATGTACCCATGAATTACCACATAGGTGGCAGTACACTAAACATGGAAAGTGTGATGAGACTTAGGAACACAGGTGGACAGTGGTCTCACCTTCAATAACCACATCACCACAACAGTCAGGAAATCCTTCTATGTGGCACACCTCATCACCAAGGGCTTTTCATCCAGAAAAAAGGAGGTCATTGTCCCACTGTACTCATCCCTCATTAGACCCATCATAGAGTACAACGCCCTGTTTGGTATGTACCTCACAAGACATCTGCAACAACTGGAAAGGCCGCAGAAACACCTCACTAAAAGAATCACAGGGCTAAAGCAGATGACCTATGCTGACCAACTAAAAAAACTCCATCTATACTCTGTCGCATATCGCCTACTCAGTGGCAATCTCTGCTCAACATACAAGGCCATGTCAAACCCAGAGCAGCTGGACATGCTACACTTAAAGAAATCCCAATCCATCAGAGCCACATGCTCCAGGGACCTAAACCTTGTCATCACAATGAACAAAACATGCTGGAGAGATAGGTTACTGACCCACAGACTCCCCATACTCTGGAATAGACTGCCCATACATGTCAAGTAAAGAGCCTCTTTGGCCCTCTTCAGAAGGAACCTTGATGACTGGATGGGATATAGGAAATTTATCCCGGGGATCATATCAGTCACCCTGCTAGACAGGGGTCCAGGGAAGTAAATATTGTTGGAAGATATAGAAAGGGAATTGTTATGGCTAGGCTTGTATAGGCCCTAGGGCCGATAGCCTAGTACCAACCTATGATATATTTTTTAGATATAAGAATATATAAAGATGTAGTTGGACATGTACAGACCAGGATTTACAGAAAGAACGCTGGAGAAATAGTTTATTTATGTATGAAACTATGCACCCCACACACATCTTTAGGAATGTTCTTAGTGGGCAGAGCTTGAGGACTTCTAGGTTGTGTACTGAAGAAGAGGTCTATGAAAGGGAAATTGAAGGCATGCAACATATGTTTATATCTCGGGGGTATCCAAAAGAAGTTAACACATGACTTGATAACTAGATCTAAAAGGTGTAGAGGTAACAGAGGAAGCCCTTGGTTTAAAGCAAGCCAAAATAATGGGACTAATAATAGTAATGCTTTAAAAACAGCCAATGTAGGTCAGCCCAGTATGATATTTCACTATAATAGTGATATGAACAGTATATGTAATGTGATAAAAATTGGAAAATGCTTCATACTGATGACAGATTAAAGGAAGTGGTAGGGACTTTTCCAAGGTTTATGTACACACATAATTTGAATTTGAAATGTATATATCAACCATCACGGACACCCAGAAGTGTAATGGAAGGTACGTTCCCATGCAGAAAATGCAATGGTTGTCAGTATATTAGTACATCCTACACCGTTAAACATCCAGTATCTGATAAGGTGTATAACCCCCAAGCTATATCCAGATTGTAGGACTAAAAATGTTATTTATTTAGCTAGGTGCTATGTATGGCATTTTACATAGGTAAATCTAATAGGATGCTTAAACAGTGCATCTTACAACATATGAGTGATGTTAGATTAGGAGTGAGACACAATGCTTTATTTCAGCACATTAGCCAGAATTTAGGGCATGCCTTTTCCTTTATGGTGTTACAAATGCAGCCTGAAAGTAAGAGGGGTGGGGACACCAAACATTCTACAGAGTTGTCTGAGTTAAGATGGATCACTGATTTACAAGCTAACCACAAACCAGGTCTTAATGGTTGTATGCCCTTAAAACCTTTATTAAAGGGGTGTATACCATGTTATTGATTGTCACTGGCTGTTTCTTAAATAGGATTTGTTCTTTCTGTGGCTTGGATCTGATGAAGAGCAACTGCTCGAAAATGCTTATCTGTTTTTATTTTAAATAAAGTTTTATTCTGTCTGTGGACCTTTGATACTCCTTCCTGTGGCTGTAATGGACTTTTCAAAACTGTAAGTTAGGACAAGAACAGCAAATTGGTTTATAGCTTGGATTTTGTTCCTAGATGTCAACGCGGTTTCCAGGATTAACTTAAGTCTTCTAAGTATTACTAAGTTTTACTCACATTTGTTCATGTTTTATTGCTGATCCTTCATCAGTTCAAGTATTTATACACTCCCTCTTGCTCAAGTTCTTTTACATCACATTCTTGTCCCAAACTGATGTTTTCCTGGTGTGCAGTTTTCCTGCTCTAAAGGTTGCTTTTGCACATTTATCAAGACCAAATTACATTCTAATATCATCTGAAAAAAGTTTGACAATCTGCAGCTGTGCTTTCAGTTCCTCCTCTGGATGACCTATATAGTTTTAAATCATTGAAAAAGAGAAGATGAGGAGTGACTGTTTTCTAGGAGCCAAATTATAGCCATGGCCTAAGCTGTTAAGTAGACAGCTTAATGTGGTAAGGGCAAGGCAGAATAGCAACAGTGATGGAGAGTCACCTTGGAATATCCCCCATTGAATTTTTATCTCTGGGATAATAATTTGTCCTTTATCACAGCTTAATTGCAAAGTGGTCTGCCACTGTTTCATTGTCACTGTAATGTAGTCAATCAGTGTAGGGTGTATCTTATACATTTTTAAGCAGCGTTTTATCCATGAACGTGGGATACTATCAAATGCTGTTTTGTAGTCGATCTATGCCATACTTAGATTCTTACCCTTTTTACAGTTCTCCAATAATACTTTAACAACAAATCATCCTTTGTTCTATATGACTTTCTTTTATTGTCCTTTTGTTCTACTGCCATAATTGAGTTTTCTTCTAAATGACTATAAACTCTGTCTGCATCAATTCCTGTGTATATACGTCGTCGGAAGGCAAGTCATTGGTCTATAATTTTTGGGGTAGCTTGCAGGTTTAGGACCATTGTTTTACCTGTTGTTAGCCAGGTTGGTGTCTGTTCTGGGTGCACATATAAACAGTTCTTACTCATGGCTAAATCTTCGTGCAAAGATGTTAATACTTTTAACCAAAAGTTAGGTACTGCATATGGGCCTGAGGTTTTCCAATTAAGAGACATTTCTTAACTTTGTTTCAATCTTTCTGGCTATTACATCATCCCATTTCATATCCAGTACCTTTAAACTTCTTATTCTTTCTTTTACTTCTTTTATCCATTTAGCATCTTTGTTGTGTTCCGCAGGATCTTCATAGATACTTCTCCAAAATGCATCTATTTCTTCTTTTTTGGTGGTCTTTCAATCCCTTTTACCTTGTTTCCAAATTCTCTATAAAACTTTTTTGGGGTTATCAATTAATTGCTTATTTTTTACTTTTCCTTTATCTGTGTACCATCTTTTTCCACCTATGCTGAAATTTTTAGTTTATTTGTTATAGTGCATGACAGTAGTATTTTGGTTGATCTATTCCCTCTTCTATAGTCTTCCAACAGTGACACTTCTTGTCTCAATTGCTTTATAGTTTTCTCTGTTCAATACTTCCATGATGGTATTCAATTTCTACCCTCTCTTTCCCTCACTACCCTGTGTTCTTGTGGTAAAACTTTTATCAGTTATTAATTTAGCTGCACAGTAATATATCCTGTTTACGTCTGTTATATCGCATGGATCTCTATGGACAGTCCTAATTACTGTGTTCATTTGTTTTATCAGACTTCTGGGGTTTTACTGGCCTTCTGCAGTCTTTCGTTGATCTTAATATATCTATGTCTATTAAATCAAGCAACTTTTCTCTTAGCTCATTTTCTTCCAAATTGAGAGCACATCCCTTGTTTTCCATTTCCTGCGGGGATTCTATAGCATCTTCCTGTGGTACCTTCTCTTCAATTTCATCCTGTGCCACCTGTTGCTCTGTGATATGGGAACTCACTGGTCTATCACTCCTTAACATTGACAGCATCAGAGTTTCCACAGTTTCCTGTTCCTTCCCTTTGGTCTAGCTTCAAGTGGATATTTATACTAGTTTACTGTGGAAGGCTACAACATATTTTCATATGGCACCTGACCAACTGCTTCCTGTTCTACTGGTTTCCCCTTAATTTGGATATCCATTTCTCTATCCTGTTGTGGTGCTTTCTGCATTAGATTTTCTAGATTGAATCCTTCTCTTTGCAGGTGCTCCATAACCTAAATTTCTATTTCTTTAACTTCTCCATTACTAATCTCCTCTTCTACTTTTCCTCTGTCATCTTATTTTTTGTATTGTAAAGTTTTCCATATCTGGATTCCTTTGCCTGTTATTTCTCTTCAAATATCTTTGATGCTGCTCTTTTTGTATTGGTTAGTTTTACCTCCTTTGCATAAATAATACACCATATTACATCTCTTTTTCTTTCCCATGTCCATATTTCTTATTCAGATGTCTCCTGATCTTCCTGCTTCTCCTTAATTTGGGGACTCACTCCATCATGCTGTGATGTAATTTGTGCTAGACCTTCTACAGTAAAATCCTTCACTTCGCAGGCATTCCATAACTTCAACTTATATTTTTTAACTTCTGCTTTTCTAATCTTATCTATGTTCCATCTTTGTGATATTTTTTTGTGAAATTTTCCATATCTGGATGCCTTTGCCTGTACTTCTCTTCAAATATCTTTGGGGCTACCTTCTTTATATTGATTAATTTGGCTTTCTCCTTTGCATATATATTGCACCATATCAAATCTCTCTCTTTCCCCTGTCCATATTTATTTGTTCTATTTTGTAAAAGTATCCAGGTTTTGTTTACATTTTCGTACTTCCTCAGATGCTTCTTTTTCTAAGGAGATCAAAGTTTCTTGATCTATATACTGTTTTTCAAAAATCTGTTGTATTAATGAACGGAAATTCTCATTTGAAGCTTCTGACAGTTTTTCCTGTGGAATTATTTTTTTCCTCTAATTTATTTCTTAATCTTTTTGTGTATCCTCTGTCTGGAAATTCTGAGTTTTTTTGCATAATAGTAACAATACATAATTTCTTTCTTATAATCAATAGTCCACTCTATTGTCTTTATGGCTCTTCTTTGGCGTATCGTTTTTTGTGATTTTTGTGGACTGCTACTTCCTTCTACAACAGGGGGGGCCATCCTCATCCTGGCCTGGCTCCATTGTAGGAATGTTCCCATATTTTAAGGATTCTACACTGTAATTTGCTCCAGTCCTGCCACCAGTGCACCTACCAGGATTGGGCACTTTTTTATCCTGGGTCTTGTGCACCCAGCTATCTTTTTTTGTTTTTGACTTACTTCTGTCCATGATATATGCTATACAAATATAGTTTATATATCAGTGTCACCTTGGTGAGATTTTGTGAATAATAGGGTCGACCTCGTGAAGGTACTCACCAAGACTTGAGGATAAATTCACTTTCAGCACTACTACTCTCATTTGCTTGCTGACTTTTCATCTCTCCATTCGGACCCCTGTTTACTGTTACTTATTACTGTTTACTGTTTTCCCTTGGTAGGATAGCCTGATGATTATTAAGAAATCACTTTTTGATCAAGAAGTTGGGAAGTGACTCTTGAAGAAACAGTTTTCAACGGATAGCAAAGGATATCAACTAGGTTTTGCTGAAATTAAATTGGTCAAAGCTTCAACTGGATGACAAAAAAAGAAAGGCATTTTTGCAGGGGCAACTACACTGCATCCCTCCTACTGTCCTTTCACTCCTTTTTTACATGTACTAACTCCATGGTTAAACAACTGAAGAAAAAAAGGGCAGCCCCAAATCTGTGAATCACTGCTGGCATACAAACTGAAAGTGTGTTGGCAGTGACTCCCTATAAGGAACAGCAGTCAATGACTTGAAAATCAGGAAAGTCTGCACAACATGACAACCCTCATCCACTTTCCATTTGACCAAGTGCTGGGAAGCCAAATGATAGACAGGAGATTCTATGTTTTTTCCTTCAGGTACCAATGTAGATATCAGTGAAACTGCCACAACTGAGTTTCACCAAGGGCCTTTAGCACTAATGACAAAGGCTGTAATAGAGCAGAATGAGCCTCCTTTCTGACAGACTACCACACAGTGCCAAATCACCCTCAGGCAGATGCCTGATGAGCTCAGGAGTAATATGGATCAGGTAATAGAGATGCAGTCACAGGTACTACCAACATGGGACACAGACATCAGGTACTGCATAAAACATTTGGGCATCATCATAAACAAGCACTTCAAATGTCGTTCAGGGGGCTTTTCAACACACAGAATTCTCTCTGGAGGCTTGTTAGTGGAAACCCTAACAGAGCTATGAATCTTGAACTTTGTTAAAGACTGGGCCAGCATCAATGAACCTTTAAAAGACATTTCTCACTGGCTGTATAGATTCTGAACTGGAAAGGCAGTTAAGGTGCAGCCTTAAAAACTGGCTGAGGGTCAACACTTTTTATTTCATTTTCTAGTATCAGTCTCTTTCTGTTCCAAAATGTTTCCTCCAGGCTTACTGTCCATTTTAGAATTATGTATAGAAAGCTACTTATGAAACCTTTTCCTTCCTATTAAGGTGAGATTTACAGACATCCTTTCATTTGTGTTTTTTTTTATCAATAAAAAAAGAATACAAATCCTCAAAACATAATGAGCAAAACAATCTTGCTAAACTTTTAGAAGTATCCAAGAAAAAAAATCAAGTATACACTACCAAAGTAAGTCCCAAGAAAAAACAGGAAAATGATGAGAAAACAAGGAATGTTGCACCACAATAAAAGCCTACTACTGGCCAAAACATGGACTGAGTAAGTTCTTTTCTATTGGAGAGATACATACAGGAAGAGATTAAAAAGATTTTTATTGGATGGTAATTAAGGGCTTGGCAAGTTTATGCCTACAATTGGCCAAAAGACCTGGATTGAATAAGCTCTTTTCTATTGGAGGAAAACATGTAGGAAGAGATCAAAAAGATTATTTGATTGGCCGAAAAGCCCATTTCCTTATGTTTACAAAGATTGATTGGTTAGCTTCATTAAGTTGGCTAACTATGATCATTTGCATTTAATCCAAATGTGTCACCTGATTTAAATGCTGGGACTGTGATTGGATGTTTGTTCTTTTAAAAATAGGATACTCAGGACTAATTAATCAGGATCTGAAGAAGGTATATTGCCGAAAGCACTTGTCCTGGTTCTGAGGGAGTAAGTTTGTTTTATCTATTAAAGTTTTATGTTTATTTTACTGTGGTGAAACGTTCTTCGTTTTCTCAACAAAAGTTTTAGAAGTACTCATAGTTCTCAGAAACATGATTTGCACTCAAACAAAATGCACATAAGAACAACAATCTGGAGTAATTTAACTATCATAAGCAAGCTTACTAATGGACTTGGACAGGAAGGAGATTACAGAGACAAAATACACAGCCATGAAATATAGGCCTTAAAGCTTACACCAAAATGACTACAAATGCCAAAGTGGTGAGATGAACTGAGAGCAAGCCACATCTACACATGCAGAAGTCACACATCACCAGACACAAGACCATCATTGGTATATGGAAGGGAACTCTACACTTGTGTCCAGGACTGATGCAGCTACACTGGTGGTTAAGGAGCCCAAATGTTATGATTTACTGCTACAGTATCTATCCCTGAGAAATAACCAACATTTTACAAAATAAGAGTTTTTGTGCATGTATACTGATGGAGTGGAGTCCATATAATGAACCAGGGCAGGTGAACTGAAAAACAACTGGAATTATTTTTAATACCTTTTTCTTGTTCCTCATGCCTACAAACCCATCCATCTCCCTTTATGATTTGATCATTCATCCTCATCACCATAGTGGCAGCTGGATGCAGCAGAGCTGTCATCTAGACAGCCAAGGGTATTTTTTTTTCTCAGGTTATTTTTTTTCCACTGTGCCTGTCAACCTTCAAGCCTCTCCCTAGCAGTCTTTAACCCATTCAATGTGTGGAGTATTCAGTATGACTGACAGCCGACTGGAGGAACTGTCATCCAGGCAGCAATGCAGGTTGCCTGTGCTATCATCAACACCCTAACAATGACAGCATTTCAGGCAAGGCCCTATCCTTGACCCTGGTGCCTCACATAAGCCACTTGGGGCAACCCCTATCCTTACCTCTTGTGGCTTATGTGAGCAACTGTGTTACCACAGGTTCTCCTACATCCTTTTCCATGTTTGTGCATGCTATAAACCACATGTTATGAAGGCTACAGTCACTGGTATGGGAGGGTCAAACCCAAGGTCCTGGTTCTGGCAGTTTCAGTTTTTTGCAGGTCTCCTCTTGACTTGATGGCAATAAGCTGACATGGTCCCACTCTCCATTCCAGGATGGGCAAGCTGAAACTAGCTGTCCACTTCCATCCTCCCCAGCTCAACTCTTCCACTGCTCAAGATGCTACTCGAACATTGCGGTTGTTATAGTCAGGGCTTCAGCCTTATATGCCACAGAGCCCAAATGTCCCAGCCCCATATATGCATGGCATGCACCTCTTTTTCCTTAGGCTCTAACACTATAGTGGTCTGGACTGCCTCCTTCATACAAGGGCGGGCTAGCTGGTAGCGGCCATCCCATCCTCTCCTGTTGACTCAAGTGCCCATGTTGTTGGGTTACACCAGGTTACCAGAGTCACATTTAGAACTGCACACCTCTGTGCCACAGAGCTGACTAGCAGTTTCCCACTCAGAAAACTTTCTAGAAAGCTAAGGGAAGGTGAAGTACAGCTCTTATTTCTCCATTCAATCTGTACCATTAAACTATAAATTATACAAAGCCTTATGGATGCCCAGATTAAGAGAAATTCCACTTACTTAGCATACTTAAAGATTTACTAACATAGGTCTATCGATAGTAAGTGCACAACGAAGATAACAATATGCCTTCCTTAACATGCAATTTATGCAACTTTGGTTAGCCTTCATGTACGCAAAGACCTTACTCTCATAAGAAAGTATTTTCTGCTATACTCATAGGTACCAGCTTCCTATGGAATTCCTTATCAAACTATAAGCATTCACTTAGCACCAAACACTTACTACAAACTGAACTCAGTCTAAATATGATAGCTTTAGCTTTCAGAGATGTAATCATCTTTTTTGTGTTTATATGTATATGTACGTATACATTTTTGTTTACATTCCTCTGCATTCTGTGATGTGGCATGTTGAAGAAATGGAGGGCACTTTACTATGAAGCTAAACAATAACTTTGTAAGGAGTTGAGTGTTTCTGACTTTACATGTGCAGTAAACAATCTGTACTTGAGACCACAACATCAGAATTCTACAGATTCTTAGGATTCTAATTTTGCATTTCCCGTCTGGTAGCTAGTGCAGATGATTAAGGTTCGTGGCTTTTAAACAAGCAGCTTCCTGTAATTTAAGGTATGTGGTTTGATTTCTTTACCTCCATTTGCCTACTGTATGACCCTGAGCCACACTTAACCAGATAGTGCCCTTGAGCTGCCCATGAAAAGGAACACGTGCGTGTCCAGTGGGTTTACCTAGTCAAAAAAATGAATAAAAAAAACTGAGGCATGTTAGAGATAGCTGGGTCTTTGTGGCCAGTAGTTTGAAGTAGGTTGTCAAATAAACTTGTTTCTCTGGAGTGAGGAAAGCCATCTGGGAAGTTGTATTCAAGCTTGCTCCCAGAATACAACTTGTTGGCAGGGTACTAGGTGAGATTTCTTTTCGTTTATGGTGTACCCCAGTGAGTTTAGAAGTTTCTTTACGAATGCCAGATGATTTAATAGCAATTCCTGGCTTTCTACCTGAATTAGACAATCGTCCAAGTATGGGTATATTTGAATATTTCTCTGCCTGAAAAATGCAATGGCTAGAGCTAGACACTTTGTGAATACCCTGGGTGCAGTAGTAAGCCAAAGAGAAGTGCAGAGAACTGATAGTGCATGGAGCCTGCTCTGAAGCATAAGTATTTCCTGCAAGATTCCCTTATTGGAATGTGCAGGCAAG
This sequence comes from Protopterus annectens, assembly GCF_019279795.1. Lineage (NCBI taxonomy): Eukaryota > Metazoa > Chordata > Ceratodontiformes > Protopteridae > Protopterus > Protopterus annectens. The sequence continues at coordinate 122,062,211 of NC_056733.1, read as the reverse complement.
CTTCCTTTAAGTCTAAGGTTGCCAACCAGGCATCTTTGCCTAGCATAGGAAGCAGCTGTTGGAAGTGTTAGCATTTTGATTTTGGGATTACCAAAAAGGTGTTTAGAATAGAGAGGTCCAGGATAGGACACCAAGAGCTGTCTTTTCTGGGTACCAGGAAAAGTCTTCAGTAAAAACCTTGTCCCCTTTCTTCTGGTGGGACAGGTTGAATAGCCCTGATACTTAGAAGAGAGAGAACCTGCTGTTGAGCCTCTACCCACTGATTTGGGGGTAGGTCTAGCCAACCGTTTGGGGTTGGTAAGGTCTGGAAGTGGAATTTGTATCCTTGGAAAACTATATTTAAAACCCATTTGTCCTGAGTAATAAGTTCCCAGTTTTTTGCATGCAGTGCGAGCTTTCCCCCTAAGGGAGCTGGCAGTAGAGCAGGGTTTGGATGAGTTAAGGTTAAGTCATTGTGACATTTTTCCATAGGGGGGGGTGTCTTACTACTTCCAGCTTTGGAAGTGGGAGCCCCCCACTGCTTAGGCCTGTGTGTACCTTGAGACTGTAGCCTAGGTGGTCTGCTGTTCCTGGGTTTGGACTGAGAAGGCTTGGAAGAGACTGGAAAGGAACAATTCTTAGAAGGCCAATACCTACTAAATCTGGGAGACTGTACTTGCAGGAAATCTTTAACAGTTCGCATAGATTTAGCTTTTTCCTCCATCTTTTTAAGAACAACTTCTGCTTTGTTGCCAAACAGGCAGTCTTGGTTTAAGGGAGCATCCAGTAATTTAGCTTTAACATGGTCTGGCAAGTTTTGCTCCTTAAGCCAAGCATGCCTTCTAAGTACAGGCCCAGTGAAGGCATAGGTTCATAGGTTGGTACTTGGCTATCGGCCCTAGGGCCTATACAAGCTTAGCCATAACAATTCCCTGGCTATTTCTTCCCACACTATTGACTTCCCTGGACCTCTGTCTAGCAGGGCGACTGACGTCATCCCCGGGGTGAATTTTCTCTCTCTCATCCAATCATCAAGGTTTCTTTTGAAGAGGGCCAAAGAGGCGCTCTGCTTGACATGTATGGGCAGTCTATTCCAGAGTCTGGGGAGTCTCTTGGTCAGGAACCTATCCCTCCAGCATGTTTTGTTTATTGTGATGACAAGGTTTAGATCCCTGGAGCGTCTGGCTCTGCGGGATTGGGATTTCTTTAAGTGTAGCATGTCCAACAGCTCTGGGTTTGACATGGCCTTGTATGTTAAGCAGAGATCATCTCAGAGTAAATGATATGTGACAGAGTATAGCTGAAGTTTTTTAAGGTGGTCAGCATAGGGCAGCTGCTTTAGGCAGCCCTGCAAGATGCTTCTAAAGAGTCAAAACCACATTGCAAAGTATGTTTACCAACTTGTTCAGCAGAATGCATTAAATCCTGTAATTCTTTATGTTCAGCACAGCCAGGAATCAATATCATTTTCTGTTTTAGTCCCATAATATGCTGCTGATACTTTAACATATGAAACTGGCAATTTAAGGCCCTAATGGCCAAGGTAGCAGAAGTGTATACCTTTTTCCTCATCTGTTCAAGGCCCTGGAATCTCTATCAGAGGGGGTAGGGTTTTTGACAGCAGTAGCCTTAATGCCTTTTGGTCCTTGAAAAATGGTCTCTGAATCCGCAGTAGGATTCTTGAAGAGGAACTTGAGAGAGTCAGGTACTCTGTAATACCAATCAGGTTTTCTGGGAGCTGGAGGTAAAGTGTCTGGGGCCAGGCTAGATTCCAAGAAGGCATCATCTACAATGTCCAGAACAGGAGGGATAGCTAAAGGCCTGTGTTGAGGGAGGAGTAAGAATTCCCTAAGCCTCTTTTTGGAGTCAGAGTAATCCTGGCTTTCCCAGCAGAAATGCTCCCTAAGAGAGTGCAAGGTTTCACCAAAAGAAAAATCTTCTGGAGGGGAAGCAGAGGGAATGGAATCCTCAGCATCAGAATCCTCATAGGTGGATAAGGGCAAATCCTGGTAATCCGAAGAAACAGAAATTTCAGAATTCTGATCAGAAGAATCAGAAGGAAAATCAGTTCTAGGTCTCTTAGAGGGGGAAGGCTGGCTTCGCCTAATTAAAGTAATAAGGCCTTCAGCCATTCTAAGCATTTGTTTTTTAGGCATATGGGCCTGACCATGTGGTTTGGACATTGGTTTTCTAGCCGTGGGTTGAGTTTTAGGCCTTGATGAAGAAGATGGCATCGGTTTGAAATGCAAATCTGTAGGCCTGAATGCATCCTCAGAAGCCGGTGTCTGCACAGCGGCTCCAGACCCATCCAAGGTAGAGACATCCACAGGTTCCATAGTCGAAGAAGCATCTTGCGGCATACCGGACTCCGAATGGGTCTCAGTAGAGGCCTGCGAATTTGAAGTGGCGGGTATCAGGGGCTGCGAAAGCACGTCATTAAGTACCGGTGAATTGGCGACTAGCTTAATGGAAGCATCGTCAGCAGTTTTGGACCTATGTGGTATCTGTCTTTATCTCTACTTTTTTCGGAATGTCGGTAGTTGGATGGCTTACCGAAGCCATTTCTGGATAGTTATACTGAGTAACAAAATAATTTACTGCAAAAATAGACCAACGACGAATAGTTCAGGGGTTGAATAAAACAAAAAACCAACAGCGAGGGACGTTGTGGTCTGGGCCTAAGCAAGGAATGCAGTACGAATGAAAATCTTTATGCGGTATTTGCTTTCCACAGGTAATACAATTGTTAACTTTTACTGACATCGGTTAAGAGCAAGAAAAAGGATCCCCAATGGGGTATTTAGCTTTTTTTTGAAGACTTCGGTTCTGAAACTCGAAAACGAAAATTTCAGGAGCAGGCCGACCGGCACTTGCGAACTGATTCTGCTTCGGGCACTGCGCAGCAAGAAAGACTGATGCAATGGCATCGGCTGCATGTTTTATACCCCTGATGACCTGACGTCATGGAAGAAGAGACAGCATCCGACACAGGAATCCAAGACTTCAATATTCAGGCCAGCTGAGGGCTACCTGTAGGCAGATAACCCAAATGTAATGACTGGAACAGTGAAACACGAAGAACATCTTGCTACAGCTATGTTTTTAGTTCTGAGTTATTACTTCTCAGAATCTCATTGCACTTTGAACTAATAAACATACTGCACCTCTTATGAATGACTTGTATGACCGCAGTAAAACAGATATGATAATGTCACACCAACACATTCTTCAGCAAAACTACAAACTGAAAATCTGAGTGATGTGGGTAGTTCAAGTCCCCCACACCCACATAAAAGGGACAACCCCCTTACTTATTTTAACTCCTCTGGAGTAAGGAGTTGGGTTTTGCAAAATGGCTAAGTTATTTACCTCACAAACACAAAGTACAAAGTTTGATTCTCACCTTTGAGGGAAAGTAAGCTTAAAATGTCCCATAAGGGCAGCTAGCCAATACTTGTCTATGAACAAGGTTTCAGTGAAATAGGTTGCTACTGAAGAAATACACAGTAAAAGATTTCTGAGCTGTTAACAGATTTCCTGAAAATCAGACAAGTTTCAGGTGCATTTTTAACATTGCTATCTTTCTTGTTGCTGATTTTTTTCTACTGTTTTTACGTTTTACTTAGACTATCTGTAGAGAGAATTCCTGGTAACTTACTTTAGTTAACAAGTCAAAGATGTGAGACACCTGAAGCCTATTCAACAAGAGGAGACGCTTTATCAAGATTACATTTATGATAGTAACCAGTAGTAATGTGTTACTGGTCTTCCATTTGAAAACAAAGCTTCCAATGACAACTGATGCTCTTATGTAAATAATGCAAAGAATGTAAGAAAGGACTAAGATCTCTAAGCTGGGAAGGAGGTTAAAAAAAAAGACAAACTGCCAGCTTACACAGTAGAGTCTTTTGGGGGCAATATGTATATAGATGACTGTCTATGTTTACTCTCATTTTTTTATAGTGCAGAAGCTTCTTTTATTTTCAGAGGAGATGAGCGAACATGTAACCTCTTGCCTGGAAAGCAAGTACTGTCTGTATGAAATATTAAGAGTTCATGAGATCTGTCCATGTTGAATATTTTTTGTCTTATGAAGATGTGCTTCAGGAATGCACCTTAATGTTTTTTAGAATCTGCATCTCATGCTGCCATGTCTTCCTGGGTTAGCTGAAGACCAGGAATGTCTTCTGTACTGTGGGTAAGTTGAGCAACCAAAATTTCTTCTGTTCTGTGTATAAGCTGAGGACCAGCAATTTTTTCTGTTCTGTGCCTCCTGAAAGGAATTAAAATGCCTTCTCTTGATCCGTTTGGGCTTTTTATTATTTTTCACCTGCAAGAGATGAAAAAAAAAATCAGTCTTACAGACCCTAGCTTGAATATGCTCAAAATATAGATACAGCAAAGGGGGAAATTCACCACATCCAGCAAGACCAACTGACCAGGAGTTTATTAAACCAACCACATTTCTGTAGTCTATATGAATGTCTCCTTGCCTGCAGATCTTTCTCCTTCGCTTCACCTACCTCCCTCACTGATTCTACCTTCCTCATCCTGGTTTGATCTGCATGCCACCTTTTAGTTTTATGCATTCTCCAACTCTTCCTTGCTATGCAGTCCTCTCTGAATTTCACATGCACTTTTCCTGCTCTCCTAGTGTTTCTCCTTTACCAGCTCTCTGTTTTGCTATAGTTCTCAACCCTTTCTCTACAAAAGTCTCCCCCCAGACTTAACACAGCACAGCACATTCTATCAGGGAACTGTGACTCTTGCCAGCTTAAGACTATTTTCCCCAGTCAGTTCAGATTTTTAACTTGTAAGCAAGTTCATGCATCAGAGTCCCAGTTAACATAGCAACTTCAATGCCATGGTGTTTCCAGTCTTCCCCCAGCATTTAATGGGTCCAAATAATGGTATGCCGCTATCTGCAAAAATAAATAAGTGACAATGACACTGCTCCCAACAACAGTAAATTATCTAAGGAAATTTCTATCATGTAAATGACTCCTAATTCAGCAATAGGAGAATATTCACAATATTTAGCAATTATACTATTTTAACATTTATAAAGTACAGTTGTGTAGCATCTTACCATAACCGTAATTGTCCTTCTGTGCACTGTTGCAGTATTCTTTACAATAGGGATGCCCTGCCCAGGGCAGCACAATGTCCAGCCAATATACCAAAGCCTTTAGGTTGTAATGGGTACATCACACATATGCTCCATGTGCATGTCATAGGATATAAAGGTGACATCCGGACGTACCATCCTTAGAACTGAAAAAGCCCCAGTAGGAACGACAGTCTAAGGATACTAGTAGGTTTGAAGTATATCCAGAAGGAAAAAGGATCAGGGGGAGGAAGGAGGGAGTGAATACTGCAACAGTGAATAAAAGAACATTTACTGTCATGGTAAGACTTTACACAAATGCACTATATCCTTCCATACCACTGTTGCAATATTCTTTACAATAGGGAGAGTACAAAAGCTCAGGAAGAGGATTAGGAGGAGAAAGGGCCAGCAAAGCCCTCAAGAAAGCCATGAAGAATGGCCCTGGCAAAACCAGCTCTAGCCCTAGAAAGCACATCCAACTTATAGTGCTTGGTAAAAGTATACACAGAAGTTCAGGTAGTTGTCTCAAGAATAGAATTAGTATCCAAACCCTTGAAAAAAACACCAGAACAGGATACAGCCCTAGTATAATGAGACTTAACAGAAGAAGGAAGGCTTTTCCCATGAAAGGAATAACAAAAAGAAATGGCTTTAGATAACCAAGAAGAAATGATCTGCTTGGAAACTGCCAAACCTAAAGACCTAAGATGAAAGGAAACAAAAAGCTGCTCAGATTTACAAATGGCTTTAGTTTTATCTAAACAATATCTGAGTTGTCTATGCAAATCTAAGGTGTGAAGAACCTTCTCACTAGCAGACTGTGGTGAAGGGAAAAATGGACAAATAAATAAACTGACTAAGAAACAAGTCATTAACCACCTTGAGCATAAAAGAAGGATTAGTATGAACAGACACCCTGTCCTTATGAAAAACCCAAAACGGATGTATAGCCATAAGGGCTTGCAGCTCAGACACCCATCTGGCAGAGGTAAGAGCCAAAAGAAGAATAGTCTTCCAAAAACAATGTTGTAAGAAAGCTGAAGCAGCAGGCTCAAAAGCAGCCTGAGTCAACTTTTCCAAAACAAAATTATGGTCCCAGGAAGGAGGAACAGGCTTCCTAGGAGGCCTAATGTGAATGACTCCTTTAAAAACTGTTTGTCCTAAAATCTAAAGGCCAAAGGGGAATAATCAAAGGCAGACAAGCAGAAATAGCTGACAGGTTGGCTTTAACAGAAGAATATGCCAACCCAGCATTGAGCAATTCACACAAATACAGAAGCAAAGAAACATCCACAGTAAGTGGATCTAGGTTAAGAGAAAGACACCAGACAGAAAATCTCTGCCATTTAGACAAATAAGATTTTCTATTAGTGGGTTTCCTGGCCTCCTGAGGGACCCGAAGCACATCCTTAGGGGAAAAAAAAAGTGTCTAAAGGGAATCAAAACCTCATCACCCACAGTCAAAGAGTGGGCAGGTGGGGATGAATGAGAGACCCCTTAGGCTTGTGTGAGGTAACTTGTGATGACTGCCTTTGGCTAAATGCAGAAGAAGAGGGAACCAATGCTATCTGGGCCAAAATGGAGTCACCAGCAAGATTTTGGGGGTATCCTGTTCTATCATGAACAGAACCTTCGGAATGAGAGGAAGGCATAAAGAAACATCCACTTCCAAGAGAAAGAGATGGCATCCACCTTCCAGGCCAGAGGTCGTGGGACTCTGGTGCAAAAGAGAGGAAGTTGCCTGTTCAGAACAGAGACAAAGAGATCTACATGAGGAGTACCCAACTGGTGGACAATGTCCAGAAACACATCCCTTATAAACCATCCAGTCATTGACAGTTAACAACGTTTACAACTATAGTTGTTTCAATCGTGTCTGTGATATAAATTGTAACTAAAGTGATAGCATTTTGCATGTTTTTCATTTATATAAATGTAAGATTGCCTTTGTCATATGTGTAAATTTAATAAAGATGTTTGGAAAAAAAATCAATGAGAATTCCAAAAAAAATAAAAAAAATGTCCAGAAACACATCCCTCTGAAGCATCCACTCATGGGACTGTGTTATGGACCTGCTCAGAGAATCTAATATTATGTTCTGATTTGAGGGAATATAAACTGCCTTGAAGTGTCACCTGATACTGGGTAGCTAGATTCCAAACCTGAACATTTAGCTTGCAAAGGAGACAAGACCTTGTCCCCCTTTGCTTGTTGATATACCACATCACTGTGGTATTGTCTGTGACAATTCTGAGGGGCCCTGGAATGGAAAAGACAATGAAAAGCCTGAAGAGCCAGAAGAAGGGATCCCATCTCTTTGACAATGATGTAGTGTTTCTCTTGTTGAAGAGATCAAAGGTCCTGCACTTTCAGAGGACTGAAGGAGGCCCCCCATCCCATGTCAGAGGCATCTGTGAAGAGTTCTTGAGAGGGGACTGGAGGTTGAACAGGAAGCCCTGGGTTGAGAGACAACTACTGAATCCACCACTGTAGTTCTATCTTGAGATATGGAAGAGGAGGGACTAGAAAATCTGAAGGATGAGAATGTTAAAGCCAGACTGACTATGCAAACCACTGGAGGTTTCTCATGTGAAACTTGGCAAGAGGAAGCATACGAATGGTGGAAGCCATGTAATCGTGAGCCATGAACAACTCTCTGGCTGTAACTGATGCCAGAGGAAGAAGGGATTGAAAGAAACCAATCAAGAGTTAAAGCCTTAGGACAAGGCAACAATGCCAGTATTTGAACAGTGTGGAGCTTGCACCCTAGAAAAACATGATCCTGAGAAGGAATCAGGAATGATATTTGGAAATTTACATACACCCCAGGTTTTGCAGAAGACAAACAGCAAAGTGTGGATGCCGAAATAAAATCTCTGGAGATGAGACCTGAATTAGAAGGTCATCCAGGTAAGGAAAGATCTTTATTCCTCTCAATCTGCAGAAAGCAATCACAGGAGCATGACATTTTGTGAAGATCCTTGGAGTAGTACAGAGGGCAAAGCAGAGAACTGAAAATGCCAGAAAGCAATAGAGAAATGTAAAAACTTCCTAAAAAGGGAATAAATAGGACTATGTAGATACACATCCTTGAGATCCAGGAAAACTAGAAAAGCCTGAGGAAGTATAAAATGAAATAAGGTTTGAAGGGGTAGCATCTGAAAGTAGGGAACCTTCAAAAAAGGTATTTAGCAGAGATGGATCCAGAATGGGACTCCAGGTGCCTTCTTCCCTGGGTACCAAGATCATTCTGGAGTAAAATCCCTTCCCATTCTGAAAAGATGGAAATTCTTGAATAGTTCCCTGCGACAACAGACCCTGAAGTACCTCTGGAAAAAAGAGCAGTTGTTCCTGAGGAGGCTGAGGAATGCCCAAAAAGGGGGGTGGGGAGAAATTTCCAAACTATGTAATACCCCTGGTAAATTATGGAAAGAACCTAGGAGTCTTGAGTGATCTTCAACCAAATAGGAAGGGACAGGAAAACATGAAAAGAGAGAGAGAGAGATAAATGTAACTGAGAAGAGCAGGGCAAGGATAGTCAGACAGCACTTGGTTTGTCTGGAAAAGAAGGTTTCTGAGCTGAAGAGGTTTGGTTAGCCTTAGCAGGAAGAGCCCTTCTACCACCCTTTTTGACCTTGGTGAGAGGGAAAGATGGCCTATGAACAAAAACAGGCTTGTTATGGTAATTTCTCTGAAAACTGGGAACAGGTAAAACAAAAATATGTTTCAGATCCTGTAAAGCTTTACCCTTTTCCTGGAGGGATTTAACTCAGCAGCAGCACCAAACAGATTATCCAGAGGAGCATCCGTCAACTTAACCTTGATATTATCTGGCAAAGGTTGAAGCCGAAGCCAGGAATATCTTCTCAATACAGACCCACAGGCAGTAGCATCAGCTGCATTTAATGGAATGGCGAGCAACCTGAAAATACATCATTTGTAAAGAAAGAGCTGAAGTCTTCTCCTCAGAGTCAGAAAGATCTAAAATAACCTGACAGGCCTGAGAGAGAAGAGCCAAGATATATCTAGTCGTATGTGTCTGACGGTTCACAGCTCTAAAGGCCAGGGTAGCAGAAATATACACTTTCTTACTCAACTTCTCCATAGCTCTGCTGCCCTTGTCAGAGGCAACCGACACCACAGAAGGGTTAGCAGGGTAACACTTATAAAGAAACTTGCAATCATCAAACACCTTATAAATCCTATCCGTTTTTTGGGGAGCAGGGAGCTGGGAATCAGGAGCCTGAGATGCAGTGGAAAAGGCATCCAGCAAGGCAGCAAGAACAAGAGGGACAACAGAGGGCCTAGGAGATTCCATTTGCAGAAGCTCATAGTACCTCTTCTGAACATAAGACGCCTGAGCACAATCCCATTTTAAAAAGTCCATCACTCAGGAAATTGTCACCAAACAAATCTCCTCAAAAAGAGATTCAGGGCTAATAGACGCCTCTTTCTCAGAATCATAATCTAAGGAAGACGGTATCTGTGAAATATAAGTCAAGGATTTTTCAACAGAAGCTGCATCTTGCTCCCCAAACCTCTTAAGAAGGATAGAAAACCAAAAAGGAGCAGGAACAGAAACCCCTTGAAGAGGCTTCAGAGCCATAAGGGCATTAAACATGCAGGAGTGAAATTTGCCATTCACTCTGAGGATCTTTAGAAGCAGGACAATATGCTTGTTTTTTTTGCTTCTTTTTAAGGGGACACCAGCCTTAAAGATCTTATGAGGGGTCTAACCCTTGATGACATTCAATTAGTGTACTCAGTATCTCTTCCCATAACAAAATCTGAGGAACACCCCTAGGCCCTTTGGTAATTATCAGCCGCAGTTCCCCCTGACATCCGAGGTGGATGTCTGCAAGGCCTCCATGGATGTGCATGAAGCTGGATCCATGCCGGTCTCTGAAGTGGTTGTGGCAGAGTAATCCAAAATAGAAACCAGGTGGCCCCCCGGGCTTTCACTAGCCTCAATAAAGACACTAGCAGAGGCAGTACAGCTAAAAAATCTGACCAAGCTTTCTTGGTCTTCTTCCTTGCAGATGGCTGTTTCTTGGGCGGGGAAAATCCTTCCATAGTGTCTTTAGCCAACAGCTTAACATGTTGATTTTTTAATAGCTAAGGAAGAAAGCAGACTATGCAACATCTTGGGAACAAAAGCTTGGCAAACTGCACAAGATGTATGGTCATGGGAAACACCTAAGCAAAATAAACACCGCACATGACGATCTTTATGAGGAATCTGTCTCCCACACTAGCATTTCCCCTTTCTGGATGGCATGAAACCAACAACAAACAAGTCAAAAAATCAAAAAGAATAACAACCCCCCCCCCCAATGTGGCACTTACCTGAAAGCGGCTTGGTAACCAGGAGACGAACAAGCATTCAGACCTATGATCAAAGATGGTGCTCGGAATGGTGGCAAAGAAGTTCTGAGGATGGTACGTCTGGTCATCACTTTTATGCCCTATGCCAACCAGGGGGAGCATATATGTGACATATGGCATACCCGTAACAATCTAAAGGCTAAGGTATACTGACAGGAAGTCGGGCTGCCCCAGGCAGGGGATTCCTATTGTAAAGAACACTGCAAAAGTGGTATAGAAGAACATCTTATAGTTCTTTCCCTTGAATGGAAATAATCTTTCACAACAGAGCTCAATACATGAAAATTCTTCTAATTTTATTTTAGTTTGCTCCTCAATATTTTAACATGCAGCACAATTCTTCTCTTGCACTCCCTACTGCTGAAAAAAAAAAAACATCCCTCAAACCCCAACAAAGAACTACTTTACAACGCCACTGTGCCTTCATGTGCATCATCCACATGATTACTTCCCCGCTGAAACTTTGCCTGAGGACAGTCACTCCTTTACCAGTCCTGTTTTTACATTCTGCCAAGTGTTACTGTACATGACTTAATTCACTTCTGTTGTGTGTGTATGCAGTGTTACCAGACTCTGATCTCATGGATATGTAGTATTACAAATGTAGACATATACTCTCAGTCCCTCTGCCTCCTCTGGAGCTTATGTTTATGTGAACATTCCAAGTACACCTAGGAACCTGCTTTTCAAATGAAGACACTATTGACATAGGAGCTCCACAAGGTTCCATCCTTGGTCCATTATTATTTTCCCTGTTCTTCAATAATATAACCAATACCTGCCAGACCTCAACTTGGTCCTTTACTATATAGATGTATGGACTATTTGAATCATGTAAGAGCAAATTGACCCATGAACAGAAATTAGAAGTTATGTACTCACCATAACGTTCCATCTGAGTAGGTGTATTCATTTGTCTGCAACCTGTGGGTTATGGATCCGATATCGGATCCGAACCGGCATGGTTTACCAGCTATGGATCCGAGCTCTCAGCTCCTCCCCTCACCCATAATGCCCTGCTCTCCCTACATGACCTCAGATCGAGTTTGCCAACAGCAAGAACACCCTGAGAAGGGTAACACTTCATATGCAGGAAACTGAAAAGGCCAGGGGGATAGGAGGGCGGGATGGTTGCAGACAAATGAATACACCTACTCAGATGGAACGTTATGGTGAGTACATAACTTCTAAATCTGAAGTAGGAGATTCATTTGTCTGCAACCTGTGGGACAGAGTCCCCAGCTACCGGAGTCTTGGGCGGCCATCATGGAAGGATATTCCGGAGCACCGCGGAGCCAAAGGATGCTCTACCCCTAGATGTAAGATCCAACTTGTAGTGGGAAATAAAGGTATGAGATGAAGCCCAAGTGGCTGCAGCACAAATATCATCTAGAGGAATCCTAGCCTTAAAGGCGGCCGAGGTAGAGACTGACCGGGTTGAATGGGCATGTACACCCTCAGGTGCGGGCCTTCCCGAAGCTTGATAAGCCAATAAGATACATTGTGAAATCCAGCGAGATAATGATACTTTAGAAATTGGCTTGCCCAAATTAAATTTAGCAAAGGAAATGAACAACTGGTCGGATTGCCTATGACCAGCCGTCCTATTTAGATAAAATCTAAGTTGCCTGTGAACATCTAAGGAATGAAGCTTGTATTCACCTTTGTTTTGATATTTAGGGAAGAAAACAGGGAGGTTAATGGATTGATTAATGTTTGCTTCAGAAGCTACCTTAGGAAGAAAGGACGGGTTGGTCCTGAGGTAAACGCGGTCCGGATGAAAGACCAAGTAAGGAGGTTTAGCTGATAATGCTTGCAGCTCTGAGACTCTCTTGGCCGAAGTAATGGCTACTAAAAAGGCGGTCTTGAAAGATAAGAATTTCAGATCTACCGTAGCAGCCGGTTCGAAGGGGGGGGTGGTCAAGGCCTGGAGGACTAAAGAAAGGTCCCAAGGAGGAACCACTTGCTTTACAGGGGGCCTGAGAAGGAAAGTACCTTTTAGGAAAATCTTACACAATTTGGCAGACATCAGTGGACTGGAGTCATGACCAATATGATAATGAGAAATTGCCGCAAGTTGTACTTTGACCGTGGAACTGCTGGCACCATTATTAAAAAGAGTGGTTAAGAAGTCAAGCAGAGGAACTGTGAAGGGGTTTAGGCCTTGCCGCTCCGCCCACAAGGAGAACCGTTTCCACTTACTGCGGTAGACTTTCCTAGTGGATGGCTTATGAGCTGCCACCAGGATGGCCTTAACAGGGGACGAAATACCGATCAGGAGTGGAACTGGAGCAGCCAAGCGGTCAGCTTCAGGTTGTCCAGATTCGGGGGAGATAAGTGGGATGGGTGAGATATCAGATCCGGAATGGGATCTAGAATCCAAGGAGGATTCACTGAGTGAGACCTTAGGAAAGGGAACCAGATCTGTCGAGGCCAAAATGGAGCAATGAGAATCATTCTGCACCCCAACCGAGAGGCTTTCTGAAGAACTTGGAGCATCAGAGGCAAGGGGGGATAAGCATAAAGAAGACCGGGTGGCCAAGCATGCACCAGAGCGTCTCTTGGGGCACCTCCGGGAGGAGGTATTAGAGCGAAAAAACTGTCGCACTTGGTGTTTGAGGGAGATGCAAAAAGATCGCAACAAGGAGTTCCCCACTGTGCGAAGATGCGTTCCGCTACCTGAGTATTGAGAGACCACTCGTAAGGGGTGAGAATGGTGCGACTGAGTTTGTCCGCCAAGATGTTGGACCGACCCGGAATATGCGTTGCTATGAGAAAGCGGTTGGTGGAGATTGCCCATTCCCACACTCTCATGGCTTCTCGACAAAGAGGGTAAGACCTGGTTCCTCCCTGTTTGTTGATATACCAGACAACAGACATGTTGTCCGATTGAATCACAATTGTTCCCAAGGGAAGAAAGGCCTGAAGTGCTAGCAACGCTAAGAGCACTGCTCTCATCTCTAGAACATTGATATGCAGTGAGGTCTCTGAATCGTTCCACGTGCCTTGGACCGTCCGCCTGCAAAATGCCCCCACCCGAGGCGGAGGCGTCCGTGGTCACCGTGGCGAGAGCGGGTGAGGCACAAAGGGCGGCCTCCGTGGAGATCTGGAGCGTGTAGCCACCACAGAAGGGACCGCCTGCAAGCCTTGCTGATCGCAATGGGATGATGCATAGGAAGAGCAAGATACGACCACTGAACTAGGAGTGTCCATTGAAGGATGCGCATATTGAACCTGGCGAGAGGAAGAAGCGCTATCGCTGCCGCCATGGACCCTAGGGCCCTCAGGACCAACTCCGCCGGAACTGAGCTTGAGTGGAGAATGGCCCGCACCTGGAGCTGCAGGTTTTGAACTCTGTCCGCAGTGAGGAAGGCTCTCAATCTCCTCGTGTCTAACCTGGCACCTATAAAATCTATGAACTGTGTGGGTGCTAGGTTGGATTTTTTTGTGTTTATCGTGATGCCCAGACGGGGAGCAAGATGGAGAAAGGAGTCTCGCGCCAAGAGAAGTAGATGCCTTGTTGGGGCGGTGAGAAGCCAGTCGTCCAGGTAGGGAAAGACCTGCACCCCCTGAAGCCTCAGGTGGGCCGCTACCACTGCTAATACTATGGTGAACACCCTGGGGGCTGTGGTGAGACCAAAGGGAAGGACCCGGAATTGGTAGTGACTGGCTCCCAGCCGGAAGCGGAGAAACCTCCTGGAGCGCCTGTCCATGAGTATATGGTAGTATGCATCCTTGAGGCCTATGGAGCACATCCAGTGGTTTTCTCCCAGAAGGGGGAGAATAGACTGCAATGTAACCATTCGGAATTTCTCCTTGGGAACTGCCAGGTTCAAGAGAGAAAGGTCTAAAATTGGTCTTAGATCCCCCGTCTTTTTTGGCACTAAAAAGAACCTGGAGTAGAACCCTGATCCGATCTGGTCTGGGGGGACGGGCTGGATGGCTCTTTTCTTTAGCAGATGGCCAATTTCTGCCAAAGCGGCCTCCCACTGACCGGGTGGAACGTCGGGGAGGGACTTCAATTTTGGCAAGTGACGAAAAGGTATACGGTATCCTCTGGATATGATCTGGAGGACACAGCGGTCTGATGTTATGGACTCCCATGCCGCTAGGTGCTCGAACGCCCCGACTGCCTCCAGAGTGGAGCAGCCGGGCAACCCTTCAGGGCTGCTGCGCGGGCCGGTCAGAGAAAGGTTCTCTGGACCCGAAGTTCCTGGGAGCCCCTCTGCCCCTAGGGCGGCGTCCTCCCTGTCCTCCTCTGCCACGGAAGGAATGGTTGTCCGGAGCAGGCTGGGATTGCTGCGACTTCCGGAACCACATCTTCTTCTGACCCTTTTGGTTCCTAGAATAGGGCCTCTGGGGTACAGAGAAGCGGATTCCGACGGCAGACAGCGTCTTCCCGTCCTTCTCGCTCTGGGTCAAAGTGTCACGAACAGTCTTGCCAAAGAGGGCAGAACCATCGAAAGTGGCGTTCGCAAATGACGCCTTTAAGGGCTCCGTGAAATCGCAATGACGGAGCCAGGCCTGACGTCTGGTAACTAGGCCTGCCCCTGCAGCTCTAGCGGCACCTTCCGTAGCATGGGACAGTAGCCGCATAGAGGTATTAGTGACGGACCTGAGAGTGGCCATACGGGTGGAGTGCAGCACTTTGTCCTCCTCCGACATGGACTCTGGGGGGGATGCAGCGTATTCTTTTATAAGATCGCGCTGCATCCTAATCACATGTGCCAGGTAGTTCAGCGCCCTCACTGAGAAGGTCGCTGAACTAAACATCCGCTTCCCCAAGCGGTCCATCATCCGAGACTCCTTGCTCGGGGGATGGACTGAGGGACTCTCCTGAGCAAGTTCCTCTTGGTGGCAGCCGCCAACATGGCATCTACCGGAGGCCCCTTACTCCAATGGGCACGGTCAGCCGGGGACTGAGAATACGGTCGAGCGTTTATGGGATTGGCTCCACGGTGTCCGGTTCCTTCCACGCGCTGGTGGTAATGAGGTCCACCAGGGGGTCGGCAGGAGGGGACACCCAAGAGGTAGACGGGCCCGCTTCAAATGCCTCCAAGAACACGGACTCGTCCGAGGAAGACTTGGGGCAGACCACCCCCTGATGCGGAGCATTTTCATCATGACTCCAGATCAGACATCCTTAGGGGTGATCTTGGGAGCCTTCCCCTTCCTCCAAGTCCGTGTCTTCTGTGAGAGACTCGGGAGTCAATGTGCCTCCTTTGCACGTATGTTTGCGGGAACATCCTCCGGGGCTGTCAGAGGACTCCTGCAAACAGCGACCTGTTCCAAGGGAACAGCTTGGGGCAAAGGAGCGGGCTGTCCCAAGGGCCGGATGGTGGAAGCCTGACCCAGTACAGATGGAGCGCGGGACGGAGCCGGCAAGTGCCGGGGGTCCGGAGACCCTCAACAGGGCCCTCTCCACTACATCAAACGCCGAAGGGGAGCCGACCTCGACCAATGGAGCCGACAATCGGCTCCACCTCGGATCCGAGGAGTGGATCGGAGCCGGCGCCGAAGCGCTTGGATCCGAAGGGACAGTGCGCTCCGACACAGACGGCGCCGAAGGAGCACTGATCCCCCCCGGATCCGAAGCTCGGATCCAGGCTCCGAGAGGTCAGATCCGAAGCACTCGAGGGCAGGGTCGGATCCGAAGTACAAAGTACTATCGGCACCGACCCACCCCCGGCTGCTCGGCTCAACTGCTCCGAACCCGGTAGTGGGTCGGAGAAGGAGCAATTGGCTTAAAGAAGGGTCGAGCTCCCCAGAGGGGAGGCAAGAGCACTCCCATCTGCATCTGGGCCTGGATGAACCTTCTCATCATCCGGTCCAGATCCGCGTCTGACAAGCTATAGGTCGATCTCGAAGAGGCTACCGAGGTAGGCCTTGAGTGCCTCCTGGATAGCCTCGACGAAGATCGGGTCTCCTCCTCCTCAAGTCCCGGTGAAAAGCACACAGGTGACCGGAGCCGAGGAGGGGGAGAACCAGCAGACAAGGAGGCCGGAGGAGAAGCCCGCTTGGCAGGCGGGGCCGAAACAGAGTTCTCGGCTCGCCGCTTATGGTGCTTCTCCCTCCGGTCCTTCTTTCTAGCTTCCCTCTCCTCCAAACCACTACAGGGAGGTTGAGTCCCAGGAGGAGGAGGGGGAGCCAGAGAGGAGGTAACCGTTGAAACGGCTCCCCCCGTAGGAGCGGAGGCTGGAGCCGAATCCGGGGGCAAAAGTCCCGCTAAGACAAGCTTGGACCTCCGCTCCTTCAATGCCCTGGGGTTGAACCCTGCACAAATGGAACATCCAGAAGTGAGGTGTTCAACCCCAAGGCATCGAACGCACCGAGTGTGGCCATCAGCAGGGGAAAGCTTATGGCCACACTCGGAGCACTTAGAGAAAACAGCTTTGGGTTGATCAGACATCCCAAAAAGCTAAAAAGTTACTTAAACTAAAGTTAGAAAAGTAAAAGTAACTAAACACACACACAGGCCCAAACACACACTACGCTACCAGTGAGGGGAGGGAAATTAAGGAAAATAATATTAAAACACTAAACAAGTATAACTATGTAAAAGGGAAACCTAAACTTTCACTCAACTTTCACAAAAAAATTTAAATTTTAACAGTATAAAAACTTGAAAAATTCACTTAGCTGAAGAGCTCAAGAACACTAATCTGGTCACCAGCGAGGCAAACTAGATCTGAGGTCATGTAGGGAGAGCAGGGCATTATGGGTGAGGGGAGGAGCTGAGAGCTCGGATCCATAGCTGGTAAACCATGCCAGTTCGCATCCGATATCGGATCCATAACCCACAGGTTGCAGACAAATGAATCTCCTACTTCAGATCTACAATCTAACTTTTCAGATTTATGGCACTGGACAAATAAAAATACCCTCCTAATAAATCCCACTGAAATCTATCATCATACTTGGCACCCCACAAAACCTCCTCAAATATAATTATTTCTGATACAGACAGCAACCCACTACCACTAGTAACAGAACCAAACCGTCTAGCTATCACCTTGGAAACCACTCTTTCATTGGCCAGGCATACTGACAAAATTACTAGCAAAACACTCCGCCAACTAAAACTATGGGATAGAATTTCATACCTCCTCATCCCTACAGCCCGTCATATATTAGCTAAAATGTGCTTGACCCTAAAATCATAGGTTCATAGGTGGGTGCTAGGCTATCTGCCCGAAGGCATTTATAAGCCTAGCCAGAATGTTTTGGCTTTCGCCACCCCCTTAGATTAGTTCCCTGTGCCTCTGTCCAGCAGAGCCACTGAAGTGATCCCCAAGGAAAATTTTCTGTTTCCCATCCACTTTTCAAGGTTTCTTTTGAAGAGTGTTAGCGAGGAGCTCTGCCTAATGTAGATTGGGATCTTGTTCCAAAGCATGGGAAGTCTCTGGGACAGGAATCTATCCCTCCAGCACATCCTATTTATTGTTGTGGTGAGGTTTAGATCCCTAGCGCGTGTGGCACGAGAGGATAAGGTTTTATTTAGGTGGAGCATGTCCATCAATTCTGGGTTGGACATGGCCTTGTATGTCAGGCAGGGATCACCTCTGAGTAGGCGGTATGCAACTGAGTACAACTGGAGTTTCTTCAGTCGAGCTGCATAAGGCATCTGTTTGAGGCCATTGATCCTCTTGGTGAGGTACTTCTGTGGTCTTTCCAGCTGTTGCAGGTGTCTTGTAAGGTACATCCCAAATGGGGCATTGTACTCTAAAATGGGTCTGATGAGTAGAGGAGCACAATGACCTCTTTTGATCTGGATGCGAACCCTTTTGTGATTAGGTGGACCATGTAGAAGGATTTTCTAACCACTTTGGCAATGTGATTATCAAAGGTGAGATTACAATCTACTTGGGTGCCCAGATCCCTTATTACGTCTTCCGTATTTAGGGGACTACCACCTATGTGGCAGTTTGTGGGTACTTTGTTTTTTCAAAAGGGGATGACTATGCACTTTTTGGCATTTAGCTTGAGGCCATGATTTTGACACCAGGTATCCGTCTCAGTGAGTCCCTTTTGGAGCATATCTGTGTCAGCCGGAGAGTCAATTATAGCCCCTAGTTTGCAGTTGTCTGCAAACATGGTCAGCCTTACTCCTCCTGTGCTTGCCTGTACCTCTGAGAAGTATATGCTGAACAGGAGGGGTCCTAGGACTGAGCCCTGGGGAACGCCACTTGTAACAGGTTTAGAGTCGGACCTAGCTCCCGCAACTCTCACCATGTGGGTTCTGTCTGTCAGCCAGTTTGCAACCCATCTTGTGATGTAGGGGTTTATGTTTAGGCTGGTGAACTTGTCTATAATACCAGAATGGGGAATGGTGTCGAAGGCCTTTGCGAGGTCTAGGTAGGCTGTGTGTACCACCTTTCCCTCATCTATAGCCTTGGTAACTGTCTCAAAGAAGTCCACTAGGTTTAGGAGGCATGATCTGTCCTTAAAGCCAAACTGGGTAGGGTCCAGTGTTTGGAGGTTCCCAATGTCTCTGTTAATAAGTTCCATGATGATGCGCTCCACAGCCTTGCAGACTAAGCTAGTCAGGCTTATAGGGCAATAGTTCCCGGGGACTGTTGTGGCTCCAGCTTTATGCAGCAGAATAACCATTGCTGTGCGCCACTCTATGGGTATGTAGCCTGTGGAAAAGCTGAGTTTGAACAGTGTGTTTAGGTGAGGGGTTAGTTCGTCTTTGAGCTTGTGTAGGACGCAGCCTGGGATACTGTCCGGTCCCACTGATGCTGTGTTTTTGGCTTTGGAGAAGGCTGTTTTAACCTGAGTGTCTGTGATTTCAGGGACTCTACATTCTTCTGGTATGGTTATGAGCCCTTTTGGGGGTGAGAAGGGGGTGACGTTTGCGCTGAACCTGTCTGCCAGGATGTTGGCGATATCGGTCGGCTCAGTGTATTTTGTGCCATTCTGCACTAACTCCAAGCAGATCTGAGCATTGCCACTTAGATTCTTGACATAGCTAAAGAATGCCTTGTGGTTATATCTTTGGAGTCCTTGGCAATTTCTCTTTCAAAGCTCGCCTTGGGTGATTTTATGAGGGATCGTAGTTTCTTGTGGATACTGATCAGGGATGTCTTCCCTTCTTGGGATTTTACTCTTTCCTGTACTAGTCACCTCCTTCTATTGTATAGCTTGTTTATGGCAGGAGTCCACCAGACTGGTTTCCTTTTCTTGGAGGAGTGAGTCTTGGTTTTGCTTGGGATGGCACAATCCATGCATTCTTGTACCTGCCCCTAGAATGCATTAGTAAAGGATTTCGCAGCTTGGACAGTGTTATCTTTCAGCATGAGGGCTTTGAAACTAACCACCTCGGTCTGAACCCTGAGATACTCCACTTGTCTGGAGCTGGATTTGGAGTCGGCTACTTTTACAGTGTGGGTTCTATCAGTAAGCCAGTTGGCAACCCATTGGGTGATGTAGGAATTAATGCCCAGCTTAGTAAGTTTATCTATGATTCCAGAGTGGGGGATGGTGTCAAAGGCCTTGGTGAGGTCTAGATAGGCTGTGTGGACCACCTTACCCTTGCCCATGGCTCTGGAGACTGATTCGAAGAAGTCAATCAGGTTCAGGAGACCAGATCGGCCCTTCACGAACCCAAACTGGGTGGGGTCCAGTGTTTGAAGGTTGCCAATGTCTTTGTTTATAAGTTCCATGATAATACGCTCCATGGCCTTGCAGATAAGGCTCGTTAGACTGATGGGACGGTAGTTTCCAGGATCCAAGGTGGATCCCCCCCCTTGTGGAGTGGGATAACTGTAGCTCTGTGCCACTCAGTGGGCATGAAACCTGAGGTGAGGCTATGATTAAACATGACACTTCGGTGAGGTGCCAGTTCATACTGTAGTTCATGTAGTACACAGCCCGAGATGTCATCTGGTCCCATGGATGCTGTATTCTTAGCTTTGGAGAGTGCGTTTTTTTACCTGTGTGGCCATTATTACCGGAATTTGGCAATCTTCCGGTATTGAGATGGGCTGTTTAGGGGGTGAGAGGGGGGGTGAAGTTGGCACTGAATCGATCTGCCAGGATATTGGCAATATCCTTGGGATCAGTATATTTAATACCATTCTGTTTTAGCTCGGAGCAGATTTCAGCATTGCCATTTAGATTCTTGACATAGTTATAGAATGCCTTTTGGCTGTCTTTGGAATCTTTGGCAACTTTATTTTCATAACTAGCTTTGGAGGATTTTATGAGGGATCTCAGTTTCTTACTGAGGCTGGTAAGGGAGTTTTTTTGCATCCTAGGATTTTCCTTTTTCTGCAACAGTTTCTTCCTTTTGTTGTAAAGTTTGTTTAAGGCAGGGGACCACCAGATTGGCTTCCTGTTTTTTGGAGGAGAGCATCTTGGTTCTATTTGGGATGGCACAATTCATACATGAGTGGATGTGCTCGTACAGTGCCTTAGTGTAGGATTCAGCAGTCGAACTTTCTGTTCCTGTCTGCATGGGTGTCATGACATTTGTCACTTCTGACTTGAGTAGCATGATGTTGGCTTTGGAGAAGTTTTTTATGGAGGTTTCCTTACTGGGGGGTGGGGGTGGGATGTGGATGTTAAGGGTGATTAGCTTATGGTCAGACCTAACGAGGGGGTGACCATAGGTGTGGAGCATTGATTTCCCATGTTGGTAATGACCAGGTCTACGATATTGGAGACCCTGGTGGGACTATGGATTAGTTGATCCAGGACATTGGAATTTATGAATTCCAAGAACTGTTGGGCAAAGGTGTTGGTACACAAGTAGTTTTCCCAGTTAATGGCAGGGTAGTTAAAATCACCCAGTATTAGGGTGTTTGGTTCTATCTTAATATTTTCCAGTATATTTAGAAAGGTGTAGTGAGAATCTTGGGGCATGGTGGGGGATCTGTAGCAAGCTAAAATTTGGATTGCAGTCTTACCTAGTGTTAGTTGCACCAGTAGAATTTAAGAAATATTGTTTTGGGCAACTAGCCTGGTGGTGTGAATATTCTTGGTGAATATGGACACTCCTCCACCTTTAGTGTTTCGGTCCTGGTTTGGTGGCCGAAAAGTGTGGTAAGAGTTGTGGCCTGGTACTGCAGGGGTGCTCTCTGGAGCATTGAACCAAGTCTCAATTACTGCACATATATCAATGTTCTCCATTTTTAGAAGTGCCTCGAGAGAGTGCATTTTGAGGTTTAGACTTCTAGCATTGAGCAGCATTACCTTCAGATTTTGCATGCTTGTACCTGTTACGGTGGTGGTTTTGTCCTTTGAACTTTGCCTAAAAAAGGCACTACATGGGTGGCAAGAGCCTTAGCCAGTAACCTCAATCCCAGGGGCGACAGGTGCAGACCATCTCTGGCAAAGCTTTGTGGTCTGTCGATCATGTCATCCTAGGCAGACAGATACTGGATCCCCTTTGAATGACACCAGAAGCTGAGCCAATTGTTGAAGTCAATCATTTTGTCCTTATATTGTGGTATCATACTGGGCGAAGGCAGGATGCTACTCAGGGCTAAGGTCATACCTGCCTGGGCCACATGATCCGAGAGCTCTTCCATGTCTCTTTTCATGTAGTCCAGGGGGTACATCTCAAGTCATTCACTCCAACATGGACAATGACATAGTCATATTTGTACTTGTTGTGGAGTGACTTGAGTGCATGCGTTATGTGGCAGATCCTGGCGCCCGACAGACAGCTGACTGTAATTTTCTCCTTGTTCAACCTGGTGAGTGGGACATCAGTGTACCGGACTATAGTCACTTATGACTGAAGTGTTAGGTACGTTGTCTTGCCTTAGGGGCTGTTGCTGGGTGGCACACTGGTATTGTGAGCTATGTGACACTTTGGTTGTGATTGGTGTTTGTTTGCATTTCAGCTTCAGAGGTCCTTGTTGCTTGGGCAGGTTTCAGTTAAGGGCCTCCGCATATGTGGATTTAGTGTTGCTATATGTGGGTGTTGGTGGTGTGAGTTTGGAAGGGCTATGTGTTGATTGAGGTGTAGTGTGGGTGTTAACCTTCTCCTCTTGACTGTCTAGCACAATCTTGGGTGGAGAGAGCTTTGTTTCCAGTTTGGCTATGTAAGTGCATCTCTCACAGGTTGTATTGTTGGGTGGTAGGAGGAGAGGGTTGTCTGTGTACATGAGGCAATTGCTGCATTGCCCCAGTATGCCCAGATTCACCAGGTGGACAGGAGAAATCACCAGAAGCTCACCCTTGGACATGCCTGGTTTGGTGCTTTTTTTTTTTTTTGTAAAGTACAGGGGCTGTTTTCCCTTACCTTAGCAAGGTACTTTGTAATTATATGCTGTTTAGTGCCTACAATTAATTTCTCCTCATTAAAAAGGAGAGTTGAGTGCTTGTATCAGTTTAAGGCTTCCTAGTGCTTTCCAGCAGGTATTAGAGCAAGTGCTAGTCACATGGATGCTTAAAGGTAAGATGAAAAAAATGCACACTGCAGTGTGCACTAGAGAAGTTAGATGTGAAAGTAGGTAACTTAAGTTTTACCTGTTTAAAAAGTTAAGGTTTAGTGGAGAGTTACTATTTTTAAAACAGCAAGATGGATTGAAAGGGGTGGGTACTTTTGTATTCTGGTACAATTGAATACAGTACGATGGCCAATGAATTTAAATAATTGAAGGGGAGTGATTTCAAAAATGATAACTTTGTGATTACTCACACAAGCCAGTCAAAGCAGTGAGGAAATGAGATATATGGTCAAATTAACATAAGAGGCAGGCAACTAGAAATACAGTGGCATTTAACAAGACAACTGTAACTGGGTGGGAAAAAAATTAAATTTCTGCCTGACTCAGAGAGACAGAGCTGTGGTCTCTTTTGAAGTTTTAATATGCAGTTAAAGCAGAATGCAAGTAAAACACACGGTAAAGAAAACAAACCACAGTATTCAAAATATATAAAAGGCAATAAAGTAATACAAAATACAACAAATAAAAGCAAACTAACATTTCCTTCACAGCAAAGTGTAGCAGAGTCTGGATGAGCCTTTCTGGTAAAGCTCTGAAATGTTTTAATTTTACCCCTTAAATAGAAGGTTAAGTTCCTAGCTCCACCCCCTCAGTTCACAAATGATTAACCTTAAGTGACCTCTTCTATCTTATGAATGAGTCCTTAATTGATCAGTTCTAATTTCTGCCTGACTCAGAAGAGACAGAGCTGTGGTCTCTTTTGAAGTTTTAATATGCACTTAAAGCAGAATGCAAATAAAACACAAGGTAAAGAAAACAAACCACAGTATTCAAAATATAAAAAGGCAATAAAGTAATACAAAATACAACAAATAAAAGCAAACTAACCTTTCCTTCACAGCAAAGTGTAGCAGAGTCTGGATGAGCCTTTCTGGTAAAGCCTAGTACTAACCTATGAACATGTCTGGAACCGTGCAGCTGCAGATGAGAGGCAGCAAATTACTTAGAAATAAAACTAAAAGAACAAATGTTTAAGGACACCAAGGGCTCTTGCTTTCATGACAATGGCTGGTCCTTGCAGCTCTTGCTGTAGTCATATCTTTCTTGAGAAGATAATACTTGTAACAAATGACCACTGGTTGAATGCCTACCTTAACTGTATATACTGTAAATATCACTTGCATTTATAACTGTAAAAGTATCATCTCTACTTTTGTTACTATACTATGTATAACTCTGTGTTTCATTTAGTCTATGTATAATCTTCTGTTTGTGTCTTACACCATGGTGCCTGGATTGTGGGTGGAAAGGGTCTGATGAGCAGTCTACTTACCTAGTTATATAACTGGGAAAAAAATCAAACAAATAAATATACTGGGGACAAAAAATTACCAAACATCTAAAATCATACCTTTCCTCACATTAAAGGTACTCTCATCCCTTCCCAATATTTTCATCTCATTCCTTTATAAGCAGCATATGGCTATAATGTTTAGTGTTGCCGTCTTAGTCTAAGAAACATATGTGACTGCTGCTGTGTCAGACTGGACCAACCCTGCTTTCCACTTACTATAGAAGACAGCTGTATTACAGAACACTATATATTCAATTGCCATTAACATCACTGTAAATGCCATACCTTTGTCCACTAGTGATATATGCTCCCCCCATGTCAGCTGGAAAAGAATTAGTCTTCCCAAAAGAGCAAACAAACTGCTTTAATTAGCTGCTTTTTTTTGAAAATGTATTCAGGGTGGAGTTTTTCTAAAACCTGAATTGCAGCCAATTTTCTCAGCATCGTACAAAACTTGAAACTACTCTACTACGTAACTTTACCCAACATAAATCTAATTTGCTTGTCTCTATTTTACCAGAACTATGGCACAATTCCCTACTGCAATTAACAGGTGAGGTGCTCTTCGGTATATAACTTATACCAAGGTCTGTGAACCATTTAAACCCTAATTATTCTAAAGCTGTGGTTTCACAAGCAGCTTTTCTTTTGAGTATCACTAATACATGGGACTCTGAACAATAATTCATGGCATGCTATCTAGCAAAATGCCATCTGGTCTTTGAATATGGGTGACTTACTTTTGTGTTGCTCATTATGCTACTTGTCTGCCTGTACCTAAAGGAATTTGTGTTACACAAATAACCTGTACATTTTTTATCTATAAAATAATAAATTACTAGTGCTATCTGCACAACAGTCTTTAAAAAAATCACACCACTAGTTAATACTGATGCAGTTGGTCAATGTGGTTTTAGCAAAATATGCTGTAGACTTGCTGTTTAATGTTTACGTTTCAATATATATCTAAAACTGAAAAATGACAAGAGTTTTAAAAATGCTGCTTGGCTGCTGCCTGTCTAAAGCTAAGAATACTCCTTCTTGGTCCTGGTGCTGCAGCTTGACTACAACCCCCACACATGTAGGGCTGTTGTCAGGGAGGGGACAGCAGCATTAGGCTGGCAACGTCTCATGGGATGGGACTGCCCAGCAGATTGGGAGTGGGAAATAGAAGTAGAAAGCAATCATCTTGAGGTGCAGTGGAGTGGGTGCCTGCAGTGCCACTCACTAGGGTTCATCTTGGGTCCTACCCCTCCAGCGTGACAACAGAACAATTTTTGGCTGTGGGAGCAAAGAGATGGCCTCTGAGTATATGCCCACCCAAGGCCCTAGGGCGGTCATATCCCCTTGGCTATTCCATATGCTCAGCTCAACCAGTGTTCCAAGTCTTAGCTACCACTATGGCTTGAACAATTTCACTTCCTTGATGGCTACTCCGATTCTCCCAGCCAGCTCCTTCAAATGTCAGACACTAATCAAACTTGGGTTACCAAGAATGTAGTTAAGGCTTCATTTCTCTATCCCATCAGGCTAGCAAGGTTGTTCAAGAACACTTCTTGGTTCAAATACAGCAAAAATACCCCTCAAAAATTCTGGAGTAAAACAAAGATCCAAGAATAAAGTTACTACACAGAGAAACACATCAAACATTTCTAGGTAATTAATTTAAAGCATGGAGTTATTAATAACAATACTAACAATAACATATTTGTTAATGAAGTAAGCCCACTGGAGACAAACTACCTCTTCAGGAGAAACTTGGAAGAAATATCAGTTTAACTGACTTGCTCACAATTACATATTAGATAAATGATGGCTGTGGCAATGAAACTCAGAAGAGCTGTACAGTTTAGGACTAGCAGAACACAATCAGAACTTTACATCAAAATGCCACAGGTAGATCAACCTCACAGTTCAATCTGCACAAATCACGTTGATCTGATGTTGTCAGTTTTCATTCACCATCAACCTATGTTTTGGATCCAACCCTCAGATCTGATTTGGCCACTGTTTTTCACACGTGGAAGCCTACAAACTGTCAAGCTCCTCTCTACCCACAATACCTCAGTCTTACGCCCCCCCCCCAAGATCTAGTCTGCCGCTTGTAGCGTTAAAACGTGGTTGCCGACTCCTCTCGAGCTCTAAAAGTAGGATATATACATTTACAACTTTAAAATGTGAAATTTTTCTCATTTAACCTTCCTTTCTTCCTTGCTCCAGTCTAGATCACATAGCTTTGCAGAGTTTTTCTGTCCCCTCTACCCTATTAAAAAAAAAAAAAAGTCTCTCCGACTTTATAATAGAAAGCAGTTTTGTTACCATATTTTGTGTGTGTGTTTGGGGGTTTACTGCTGCAAACAACGTCTTCCTTTCAGTGATTGAAAGCATGGCAGAAAGAAGTTTTAAGAAGTATGTAAGATGTGGGCACAAGATGCCTTTTTCAGACAAGCATACTGTGTGTGTATACTGCTTAGGACCTGAGCACCTGAATAAGAAGTGTGATATCTGTGAGGCGTTTAACCCTCAGGCCCTCACAGAGAGGAAAAACAAACTGATTTTGAAGGAGTTGTTGCTTACGACTCTCTCAGAAGCCATCACAGGGGGCTCAACTTTCCACTTTCACCAAGTCTAGGGATCACGCCAAAAGATCTAAGTCCATTGATGTGCCATCTTCTGTGGAACCTAAAACCTAAAAGGAAGTTAATGAAGTTGGATCTGACTTCCCTGGTTCCACATAAACCTTCAGATCTGACAAAGACCATGTTCCCAGATCAAAAAAAAAAATTAATTGGATCCTAAGTCTCTGGATCCAAAACCACTGCCCTGAACCATCTAATTGCCATCTTTGGATGCGGCACCTTCTAGGGTACCCTCGCCCTTCCTAGAGAGGTGCTCTATAACTTCATCCTTGGTATCCTCATGCTCGTCAAAGAGTCAAATTGAAGCTGATGTGCCTAGGATGGTGAAGGAGCTGGTCGCTGAACAACTGCAGAGGAGTCCCCTTAGAGTCCTTACCCCCTTTGGATCAGGGACATCTCTCAACATCCACACCTCCTCCTCTGACCCGGCACTTAGTTTCAGAGTTGGTCGCAGAACAACTGCAGAGGAGTCCCCTTAGAGTCCCTACCCCCTTTAGACCAGGGACATCTTCCAACATCCACACCTCCTCCTCTGACCCGACACTTGGTTTCAGAGTTGTCCGATCTGAGGAATCTGGTTTCTTCAGATCAGACAATGACTCGAGTTCCTGACTCTGAACCTTTTGGATCCAGATGGTTCTTGGAGCCAGGGCTTCCATGTCGGGTCCGGGGGGTATGCACTCAACATGGAGGTTTTTGGAGCTATCTCTACCTCTCGGAGTTTCGGCATTTGATACTTCAGCTTTGGCTTCCTGCTTGGGCAGACAACCTGCGGGGGCTGCTAGCGGACCAGGGACCTTATCACTCTGGTCCGTTGGTCTCCTCTTCCACAGGGAAGTCGGCTTTAGAGTTGGTGAAGAGGTTATTTCCTGAACTGCAGATCAGGCAGGTCCTCCCCTCTCTGCTCCATCCTTAACCACGCTTTTGACTTCGTCTCATGAGCCTCATCACTCCAAGCCATGGAGACAGCTGGTCCAAAGTTTCCAGACTGTCCAGCCTGGGATCCTTTCCTCTTCTGGTACTTCCTCAGACCATCCCCACTGAGGAGGTCCCTAGGAAGAAGCAGTGTAAGAGGAAGCACCTAGACTTACCACAAGTCTCTCACCACGGATACAGGCTACGATGGAGAAGGGTTCCCCAAATCGCCACTCGATGACATCTCCTTTGGAGACATCCTTGAACTTCTAAAACAAAAGGGTGGCTGGTCTGTCCAAGACCCTTCTTCTGAGGAGTCGGTATATCTAGAAGCTTTCAGGACCAGCCTACCTCCTGGGTAGCCCAACGAATTGGTGGACCTAATTTGTCAGAAGGCTTGGAAGGGAAACTGGTTCGACCGAACCCATCCCCAAGAGACCAGATAAAACTATGGCACCACCAGTAGAAAGGAAGTTTTGGAGTAGGGGTGTACCAGTTTTGCCATGGTTGTGGCGGCGGTCACAAAAAAGGAACCTGGAGGAGAGTTTGACTGTCCGTCCTCCTAATAGAGGGTCTAGGGTGATGGACAGGTTGAGGAAGCAAGTGTACACTTCAGTGACTTTTGTTATTCGATTGCTGAATTACCGAGTCCATTTTATGAGGTTGCATAGGGATCTACTTGACAAACTTTTCAATTTGTTGGCAAGGACCACAACTGAAGGGACTTGAGCGTCTGTGGCCTCTCAGCTGGTTAACTTACAATCAGTTGTAAACTCCTCCATGAGGTTTATTTCCATTGCAAAGGAAGGTGCTTCAAGGGTGGCAAGGTTCAGGCATATCCATGAGGAGGTGGCTGGATGTGCCTGTGATTTTGTGGAGTCTTTCAAGTCATCAGCGCTCCGTTTGATGGCGCCTTCATTTTTGGACCCATTGTTAAAGAAACACTTTCCAGGTGTGAGAAGGATGGAAAGACCTTGGATGCCACTGGAGTATGTTTTTTGACTGCCCAAAGAACTTTTTCAAGGAATCAGTGGGTAGGTCACAAAATGTGGTGCAAAAAAATTCAAGGTTCATTCCAAGACTCATGTCGAACTAGTTCTCCCAGAGGCAGAGGGGGGAAAACAATGCAGAAGACGCCCTTCATGGCAGAGGAAGCCGCAGCATATAGGGTCCAGAGATACTTTCCTTGACAGGCCCTATCAGTGCTCCTGAAAGAAAGCTCAATTGCCTACCTCTGGAGGCAGTTGGGGGTCATTTTTCCCTGAATCTAACCACCTGGCTCAAAATAACAAATGACATGTGGGTGCACACAATTACTACCAGGGGCTACACCATACCCTTTACCCTACCCCAATAGTTACAAAACTCTCTGACATTCCATCCAGTCAGAGGGAACACAGAACCCTATAGATTCAATAGATGCTCACAAAAAGATCCATCCAAGAGTTTCCACCAAACAAAACAGGGTCTGGAACTTACTCAAGGTTCCTTTTAGTTCCAAAGAAGACAGGGGACTGAAGATCAATTTTGGATCTCAGCGTATTAAACAAGTCTGTCAAGCACAGCACGTTCCAGATTGGTCATAGTACAGTCCGCTCTACCCTTTATTGCGCAAGATGACTGAATGTGCTCTACAGACCTCCAGGATGTGGTCTACCACATAAAGATGACCAGGCGAGCCAGGAGGTTCTTATGCTTCCTAGTGGGAGCCAGTCATTATCAGTTCAGAGTGCTGCCCTTTAGTCTCGCCATGGCCCCCAGTGTGTTTACCAAATGCATGGCAGCAGTAGCAGCACACCTCAGGCTGCAAGGAATCAGGGTATTCTCATATGTGGATGACTGACTCATCACTGCCCCAACCAAGCATCAACTGAGCAAGAGATCACATACTGAGTCTGCTTATATCTTGGGATCACTACAAATCATGACAAGTCCAGCTTGCAGCCCACCCAAAAACTGGAGTTCATAGGTGCAGTCTTCAATACACAGTCCATGATTGCATCCCTACCAACCCCATGGATACAAACTATCAGGAAACAAATCAGCAGAATCATTTACAAATCAACAGCCTCAGCCAAAATAGTACTACAAACTTTAGGCTCCATGTCAGCAGCTATAATCCTAGTGCCCCTAGCAAGGTATCACATGAGAATTTTACAATGGGTGCTACTGACGCAATGGTCCTTCTTCACTCACCCAATATCCACAAAAATAATGATGACACAGACTTGTAAAAGTTATCTCTTGTGGTGGATGCACTCTTGCCTGCCCCAAGGTCGACCGTTCACACTGCTTTAGCCCAAGGGCATAGTGACCATGAATGCCTCTCAAATTGGGTGGGGAGGGAGCAGTACCAGGGGATAACAGTCCAAGGTACTTGGTCCCCAGAAGAGGCCAATCTGCATATCAACGTTCTAGTGATGAGGGGAGTGCATCTAGCACTGCAGGCACTCCAACACTCACTTCCTCGAGGAACAACTGCAATCCAAATGGATGACATGTCTCAGTAGTTTGGTACATCAACAAACAAGGATGAACCAAGTCTTACTTCCTGTGTCACGAAACTCCCAGGGTGTGGCAATGGGCAATACCTTCCAATCACTTTCTGGTGGCAATGCACACTCCAGGGAAGTCCAGTGTGATAGCAGACAAGCTCAGCAGGTCCATTCTATTACCTCACGAGTGGTCCCTCAATCAAGAGGTGGCAGAGATGATCTTCCATTGCTGGGGTCAGCCTTGCTGTGATCTCTTCGCAGCTCCCCAGCAAGTGCAGCAGTTACTCTGCCCTAGTCCCCCAGCCAATGGGGGAATCACCAAGGGATGCACTTCTCCATGATTGGCCCCCTGATCTATTATACATCTACCCCCCCCCCCAACTCCCTTGATTCCCAGGTTTCTGCAGAATGCAGCCAGATTGAAGAGCAGAGCAATTCTCATTGTGCTGTATAACGGCCTTGACAAATATGGTTCCCCTTTCTTTGGCCTCATCTTTTATTTCCGCCTTGGATTCTGGAGCCTGTTCCAGACCTTGTGTCCTACCTGACAGGACTAATTTACCCAGACATACCAAGTCTAAAAGACCACATGGTTTCTCCAGTTCCATAGATGGCCAGGCAACCTATGCTTTCTTCATGAGTCCATTCTATTTTATCATCGTCCCATAAGGTATCCACCAGAAAGTTGTAGAAATGCAAGTGGAAATGTTTTGCTTATTGGGTTGAACGAAATTACACATACCCTTTGACAGCTCCAATATATGCAGTCCTAGAGTTTCTAGCTGGTCTCTTTGACGAAGGAGCTAGTTCATCAATGATTAAAGTTCAACTAGCTGCAATTCTGAATTTTAGTGTCTGATGCCAGGCTTCTCCTTTAACTTCCACAAAAATTTGTAAAGTTGCTTTTGAAAGATCACAGAACAAAACCAACAGAGTAACACACTGTCTGAAACAGAAACGTATTTATTACCAAACAAATAAAACTTAGTTGCCAAATAAATAAAACTTGGTAAGCCCTTTCACTACTGTCTCATCAGACCATACAGACAGAGAGAATGAGCCACTACAATATATACATAGTTCAAATACCCTTAAGCCAATCACGTTAACACTTAAAGAGCTTATAAAAATGAAGAGAGAGAGCGTATAATTATATAAAATAGACATAAAACAGCAATAAATACCATCAAAAATACATATGGAATAATGAGTACTGATGAAGCCATAGTAAAAGCGCTTACCAAGTTTTATTTATTTGGCAACTAAGTTTTATTTGTTTGAAATAAATAAGTGTGTTACTCCATTGGTTTTGCTCTGTGATTATCCCATTTTTCTTCCAACGTTGCATTTATCTAAGTCTGTGCATTTCCATAGTTTTTTTGAAAGATATTTTACTACTCAGACCACATTTCAAAGACACTGTCCCTCCATGGGATCTAACTCTGGTATTGCAATCTTTGACTCAGTCTTCCTTCGAACTTGCAGCCAAATGCGATTTGAAATCCTTAACCCAGAAGACAGCATTTCTAGTGGCTATAACTTCAGCTGAAAGGATATCAGAACTTCAACCTTTGTTCTCAAAACCCCCTTACCTAATTTTTAATAAGGATAGGGTTTCATTACGTACCAATGCTTCCTTTCTACCAAAGGTGGTGTCAAAATCAAATATTAACCAGACCATTAATTTCCCTGTGTTCTTCCCAAACTACAATAATAAAGCAGAATTTATTGCATTCACTGGATGTACACCACACCGTACAAAGGACCTGAGAAAGTCTGACCAACTCTTCATCTCTTCTGCACACCAGAGACTGGGGAAAGCTGTCACTAAAGTGTCCATAGCCAAATGGATTTCAAACTGTATTTCATTTGTGTACAGTAAATTGAATATCCCATTTCACAAATGCTTGAAAGCCCATTCTACCAGGTCTGTGGATACCTCTGCTGCTTTTCTGTTGAGAGGCTCCATGGATGATATATGTGCATCTGCTACTTGGTCAAACCCAAAAACCTTTACAAAAGAGACCATACTAGTCAAGGGAGATTCTATCTTGAGAAGCACAGATGTGCCCTTTACCAGGCTAGACAAGGGGAAAGTCATGGTAAGTTGCTTGTCAGGTGCTAGAATCTGCCATATCACCCACACACTC
Organism: Protopterus annectens; assembly: GCF_019279795.1. Classification (NCBI taxonomy): domain Eukaryota; kingdom Metazoa; phylum Chordata; order Ceratodontiformes; family Protopteridae; genus Protopterus; species Protopterus annectens. The sequence continues at coordinate 122,029,782 of NC_056733.1, read as the reverse complement.
AAATCTCTCAACAATAGGTACTGTTATGACTCAGTCATAGTCCATGTTGGTGAGAATGACTTGAGACGTATCTCTCTGGACTATATGAAGGCAGACATGATTGAGCTCGCTGAATGTGCGTCTCAGGCAGGTATGTCCCTAGCCTTAAGCAGCATCCTACCATCACCCAGAATAATGCCTCAGTACAAATAGAAAATAATTGACTAAAAATTGGCTTAGTTTCTGCTGTCACTCCAATGGGAACCAGTACCCGACAGCCTCAGGTGACATAACTGATAGACCACGATGCTTTGCCAGAGATGGCCCTCATCTGTCTCCCCTGGGCTTCAAGCTTCTGGCAAAGGCTCTTGCCTCCCCCATAGTGCCTTTTTTAGGCAGAGTCACGAGGACAAAATTACTGTGAAAAACTCTTCTAAGTGAAATTTAAAGTCATGCTGCTAAATGCTAGGAGTCTTACCATAAAACTGCACTCATTGCAAACATTCCTCACCTTGGAAGATGTTGGCATTTGTGCAGTCACTGAAACCTGTTTCAGAGCTGCAGAGAGCACTCCAGCCTTACCAGGTTACTTGTCCTACCATACTTTCAAACTCCAGACAGAGGGCTACAAAGCCAAAAGAGGTGGAGTTTCAATATTTATCAAAGACATACACGCCTAGAGGCTGGTCAAACAGTATGACGCACAGGAGACACTCCAGGTACAGTTAACTGTTGACAAAACACCTATTTGAATCAGAGCTAGCTACACCCCCCCCCCCAACCATGACTCAGGAGGCCCACTCCACCTATCTGGACTTACTTGAATCCATCAAGATTCAAACATCTATCCTGATCCTGGGTGCCTTTAACTACTCAACCACAGAGTGGAAGACCTATTCTAGGTCAAACACAAATGCTCAGAGATTCCTCGACTTCACCAATGCCAATGCATTGGATGAGCTGGTCGACACCCCCACAAGAGCTGAAAATATCCTGGACCTGGTACTAACTAGCATGAGTAGCCACTGTAGCACCCCTACAGTCTCATCCTCCTTGGTAAGATCCGACCATAAAGCAATCACTTTCAAAGTCACCATCTCCCCTGAACCCCCACCCCCCCACCCCTTTGTCAGGGTCGAACAAAAAAACTTTTCCAAAGCTGACTATAACCTCCTACGAGCAGATATAAGCAGCTTCACAGCCACCATCCCTTCAGTTGGAACAAGCACTAATGTCCAAGCCTACACCACAAAACTATATGAGCACCTATGTAGCTGCATGGACTCAGCCATACGTGACAGCACCAAATCATCTTCCTTGAGGAAGAGTAAACCTGTCTGGTGAACAGCAGTAATAAACAGACTATAATAAAAGGAAAAAATTGCTGTCCAGGACAAAGAAGGAGCAGGTGCCAAATTGGAAGCAATCTCTCCTTTGTCTGAACAAGCAAATAAGGTCAGTGGTGAAATCCTCTGAGACTGAGTACAAATTGGCCACATCCACTATGGACAATTACAAGGCCTTCTTCGCATATGTCAGATAACTCCCAAATCGGCTCTGAATTGGTGGTCAAGAATACCACATACACAAATGCCATAGATATAGCCAACCTGCTGGCAGACAAGTTCAGTGAAATCTTCACCCCACCCCCCCCTCGCCCTCATCAGTAAACCTGGACATCGTCAGCACCTGCCCCCCATCACCAGGGAGCAGGTCATTAATGCCCTCTCTAAGGCAGAAAATACAGCCTCCATGGGAACCAACAATATCCCTGACTGTATCCTACATGAACTCAGGCAAGCACCACTAGGCACCCTATTCAATGTGGACTGGCTTTGTACCAGCAGAATGGAGGACAGCCACTGTCATCCCTCTGCACAAAGGTGCAGTTTCCACCGACCCAGGCAATTACAGGCCCATCAGCCTAACTATCCTCATCTACATGGCCATGGAACAAGTTATCATGGACCATATAAACAAGGACATTGGCAACCTCCAAACAATTGATCCCACACAGTTTGGTTTTGTCAAAGGGAGATCATGCCTGTTAAACTTGGTCACCTTCTTCAAAACAGTCAAAGCCATAGATGAGGGGAAGACAATGCACATTGCCTACCTTGACCTAGCCAAAGCCTTCGGCACTATTCCCCACTTGGGCATAATAGATAAACTCTCCCAGCTATGCATCAACCCTATGTTACCAGATGTGTAACTAACTGCCTCACTGATAGAACCCACTCAATAAAAATAGGGGTAGCCACCTCTAGTAGTAGACCCGTAACAAGTGCTGTACCCCAAGGATCAGTCTTGGGGCCTCTACTGTTTGGGATGTACTTTTCTGAGGTGCAAGCCAAAACCAGTGGTCTGTGGCTGACCAAGTTTGCAGATGACTGCAAGCTGGGCATCGTCATAAATTCCCCTAGTGATGTGAACATCCTCTAAGAGGGCTTTACCCAAACTAATGAATGGTGCCAGAAGCATGGCCTCAAACTGACTACTAAGAAATGAATCATTATCCCCTTTGGGGAAAATGGCACCCCCAACAATTATCACACTAATAACGTACTAAACATGCAATCAGTTGTGAGGGACTTGGGCACCCAGGTTGATAGCAACCTGACTTTTGACCACCAAGTTGCCTCCATTGTATGGAAGGCTTTCTACATGGCCCACCTCATAAGTAAGGGTATTTCATCCAGGAACAAGGAGGTCATAACATCCCTGTACTCCACCCTTATCAGACGCATTAGCGAGTACAATGCTCCCTTCGGCATGTACCTTGCCAAGCACATGCAGCAAATGAAGAGACCACAGAGGATCCTGACCAGGAAAATCCAGGGTCTTAAACACCTATTCCATACAGATAGGCTAAAAGCCCTGTCCCTCTAGTCAGTCTTATACAGACTGCTCAGAAGTGATCTGTGTCTGGCATACAAGGCTGTCTCAGACTCGGACTTGATGGACTTGCTGCACATCTGTAAGTCAAACTCCACTCGCACAACCCACATGCAAGGCCTCAACCTGGTCTGCGACATTAATTGAACTTGTTGGTAGGATGGATTTGTGTCCTGACGACTCCTTCAACCTGGACGACTGGATGTGAAACAGAAAATATATCCCTGGGATCCCACCTGTGTCCCTGATGGACAGGGAAAACAGGTGCTGACTTTGTGGGAAAATGGATGAAATTCTCAGCTAGGCTTATAAGGGCCTCCGGGCCAACAGCCTAGTATCATCCTATGAACCTTTATCAATTACTACAAATTAGATCTGGTTTCAAGGGGAAGAGTGTCCTTTGGTTCGGTTTTTCTTAGGAACATGTTTCCTTAGGGCCACTCAGGGCTTAGGTAGTTGGGGGACTCTGTCCCATATGCTGATGGTGAATGAAAATTGACATCATCATATAAAGATGTTATGAACTCACCATAACATTCCATTTGTGTTGCCGATTTTCATTCATCATCAACTCTCCATCCTCTTCTCCCTGTCCATAGACAAGAAGTCAGTACGTGAGGATTCGAGGACACCTTAAATACATTACGGCTTGGTCTCCAGTGATGGTCTCTGTCTATAGTTTCTACTATCTTCTTTCCTTTCAAGCTATATGTATTATCTGAGGGGAATAGGAGTGAGGCATTGTGGGAAGAGAGGAGCTCGAGAGTTTGTAGGATTCCACAAGCTGCAAAATATTGGCGGAGTCTGATCTGAAACCATACGTTGATGGTGAATGAAAATGGACAACACAGACAGAAGGTAATGGTGAGTACATAACTTTTTTTTTTATACCATGTATTAGCTTTTGGTCAAGCAGATCATCAATTCAAAAAACGTAAGACTTATACTTACCATAACACTGGATACCTTTCATTCAAGTCCGTCTGATACGAAATCATGTATCTTTTCGGAATGATTATTTCTGTGCAAGTAGAATCTGAGTTGCTTGTGAATGTCTAAGGTAAGCATAATATCTTCTTCCTTATTACAGCAATTATGGAATAGCTGAATATTCACATAATATCTGATGAATAGAAGCCTGACGGATAAGTTAAGGTTGTGTTTGGAAGCCACCTTCGTTATAAAGGAAGGGTTGTTTTTTAAGATCACCTTGTCTTCATGGAAAACTAAATATGGAAGGACACTGGACAAGGCATGAAGTCTTAACACTCTTCTAGCTGACATAATGGCTACTAGAAATAATGTTTTCCAATAAAAAGCTTCAAGTCAGCAGAACAGGCCGGTCTGAAAGGGGATTTGGTTCGCTCTTCCAGAACTAAATTCAAGTCCCATGGAGGAATGGGTTCCTTCACAGAAAGACAATGAAAAAAGGCCTTAGTTTATGAGGTGCCACACAATTGTTCTAAAAAACCTGATAGCTTGAGTATCAGCCAATTGCACTTTAATGGTGGAATATCTACAGCCCAACCCAGAGTCGAAAGGAAATGCAGAATATCTGCTAATGAAACGGAATATGGATCGAATCCTTTGCTACCAACACAAATACGAGAATCTTTTCCATTTGCTCTTGTAAGCCTTTTGAGCAGACTTCTTTTGAGAAGCAGGCAGAATGTGAATGGACTTTACAGAAAAGGACTAATGTTTGATCATTATGGGCAATGCAGAGAACATGCAGTTAACTTGAGGTTGTGAAGATCTGGTGAGGCAGACTGGAAGGGTATGAACAGATACAGTTTAGGATCTAGAAGCTAGGGTGGCTTCTTCAGATGCTATATCTGTCTAGGCCAGAATGGAGCAACAAGGAGGAAAAATATACAGAAGACCAGAGGGCAGATTACAGATCCCTAGCTGACTGTCTTGGGGGTGGGGGGGATTGGGTGGTGGAATGACGACTATGGCAAAGCAGCTTCTGTACTTGGTTTTGGAAGGAGATGCAAACAGCTTGCAGCATGGGAGACCTCCACTGACTGGAGATTTCTTAAGCTACTGCCTGATTGAAGGACCATTTGTGAGGTATCAGAATGGACCTGCTGAGTCTGTCTGCTAGCCAGATGGATTTCCACAGAAAGTGCGTTGCTGTTTGAAAAAGATCTGAATCTACAGTCCACTGTCATATTCCCATTGCCTACTGACAACCAGGAAAAGATTTGGGTCCCCCTGTTGATGCACCATACCACTGGCATATTGTCTGAATGTATGACCATCACCCTTGAAGGTAAGAGGTCTTGAAACTCCTGCAAAGCTAGAGGACAGGTTGTCATCTCTAGGATACTGATGTGGAAATTGGCCTCCAACTGATTCCATGAACCTTGAATCAGCCTCCCTTTGAAATGTCCCCCTCCACAGTAGTCACAACTGCTGTTACCGGTAGGGAAAGAATTAATTGCTTTCCCATCTGCAACAAGGGTGAAGTCAGCCATCAATTTAAGTGAGTTTTGCAATTTATATGAATCCTGACTGACATAGGCTCTGTCACAGCCTGGACCACTCTGAGGAAAGTACACACTTGAGGATCCTCATATCTGGCACCTGGTATCTGGCATAAAGAAAGGATCATTGCCATTGCTGCTGCCATGAGTCCTAAGACTCTTAGTGTCATGTCAGTAAAGTACAAGGATTTTTGGGGGGATACAAGAACAGCTTGACAAGAAATAGTGTCTAGGTGGAAACTAATGAATGAAATTTGCTGAGATGGGTGAAGCTGGGATTTTTGATAGTTTATGGAAATGCCTAAAGACTGGCAGAACTCTCAAAGTATTCACTGGTTTCTAGTAAGGATTCTTTGGTTGTAACAGCTAATCGTCCAGGTATGGGTAAAATGCACATGCCTTTTAGGCACAGGTGGGCTACTACCACTGGAATGTACTTCGTGAACACCCTTATGGGCTATGGGGACACAAAGGGCAAGGCTCTGAATTGGAAGTGAATTGATCTAACACAAAAGCATATGAACTTCCAGGACTCCTTTTCATTTTTTATGTGAAGATAGGCATCCTGAAGATCTACCGAGTACATTAAGTCATCTGCCTTTGGCTATAGCAAAATCACTGAGACTGTGGCCACTCTGAATAGGGTCCTTTTTGGTGAAATGGTTTCGATGGCTGAGATTCAGAATTAGCCTTAGGTCCTTGTTTTTTCTTGGAACCAGAAAAGAATACTGAATCAATTCCTAACCTCTCTGGTATGGTAGGACCTCCTGGATAGCTTTTTCCTGAAGGAGTGAGAAGGCCTCCTATAGGGCTGGTACGCTTTGGTGGGTTGGAACATTAGAGAACTGTGGCTTCTGTTGATACATTTTTTTCAAAAAAGGATATAAAATAGCCTCTGGATATTATATCCTGCACCCAAATGTCCTGCATGATGGCCATCCAGACAGCAAGCTGAATGGATAGCTGGCCCCTGCCTCCCGACTGCATGGGAGAGTTGGCAAGTTTTCAGGGGTGTTAACTTGGTCTACCTCGAAAGGGTCCTCCTACTCCTGATTTTATGGACCTCTTTCCCCTTGTGATCAGGGTCTATAAAGGGGATGGTCTCTACCATGGCTGGCTCTGTCACAAAAGGAGTCAAAAGGTTGACACTGGGACCATTTGAACCTTATGGATTTGGAACCTTTTTTATTCCAAATGGTCTTTGACTGTTTTCAAGCCACAGCCCCTGGAAGACAGAATTTTCCCATCCAGCTCGCACCTTGTACCTTTCTCTTTTACAATCAAACCAACAAAAGATGACCATCAAATTGGCATTAACAAAGTATACCCTGCAGCTGTATATGCAAAGTCACACAGATGGAGGACCCAGGTATGGTGTCTCATGGTTAATCCAGCGCCTGCCACATTTGCTGCTCCATCAGCTAAGTTACAGTGCAGATGCATGGAGAGATCTTTAATGCTGAACATGGCATTCAGGGCTGTCCTCAGTTGCTTGGTAGACTCCTGAGTCATGGGATGTTCCAAAGTATTCATAGCTTGCTTCGCTAAGTCTCTCTGTAACCAACTCATGTGGGTTAGATAGTTTAATGCTCTCACAGCAAAACTGCTAGAGGCATAGACACACTTTCCCATCCCACACAAACAGCTAACGACTTTAATTCATTCTTCACTAATACTATCCAATCTCTTGCCAGTCACCTATCTCCTGACACCTCTAAGCTCCTCTTACCTACTCTAAGCCTACCTCCTTCCTTTCACTTACAACCTGTATCTACCTCCTATATCTTATCACTGCTACAAAAACTCAAACCTACCACTCCTTCTGCAGACAAACTTCCTGCAGAATTCTTACAAATAGGTGCCAAAGCATTGCCTATCCCATTTCTATTCTGATTAATAGATCCTTAAAGGAAGGTATTTTCCCCTCTATATGGAAGATATCACACATCATCCCACTTCACAAAGGAGGGAAATCAAATGACTTCTCTAACTTTCGTCCTATAGCACTCTTATCACCTATAGCTAAAATCACTTCTTCTGCACATACTAAAATCTTTCTCACTTGATCCCCCTTCCTTAACTTGGTTTACATCTTGCCTAGAAAACCGCCAACAGGCAGTTCTCTGGAAAAATGCTCTATCCATTCTACTCCCTACATCTCTAGGTGTACCTCAAGACTCCATCTTGGGCCCCCTTCTATTTTCCATCTTTATTAATGACCTCCAATTAGCTATCCCATATACCACCTGTATACAATATGCAGACGATTCTACTATTATCTGTACCGCTAATTCACAAACTGAACTACACTCTATAACTCAAAAAGCTTTTAACACTGTTGAACAATGGTTCTCTGATGGTTGTCTACCCTTAACCCCAAGAAAACTAAATTGCTATTGTTCTCACCTACTCGTAGATCTGCCCCACTAAACTTTACACTCTCTTCCATTGATTGCACTCTCATCTCTCCTGAAACGACAACTAAACTATTAGGCATAACCATTGACAATAATCTCAGCTCTGAGACTCACATCAATAGCACAATAAAATTAGTTAATAAAAAAATCGGATCCCTTTATAGAATCAAACCATTCCTTTCACCTGAAGCAAGGACCACCTTAGCCAGATCACACCTTATCTCTACACTACTATATGCCTCCCCCATATACACTAATCTCTCCAAAAACAACCTTAAGAAACTAGCAACTTCCTACCATAATATTGCTCGATTTGCAACTGGATCCTCATTTAAAACTCACCACTGCCTGAACCTAAGAAAACTAGGCTGGTTGGAACTTCAGAACCAACTCACACTTCAGCAGCTCTTAATAGCTCACAAAATCCTTTACCAACCAACTAAAACGCCTATACTCTCTAGCCTCATTTCACCTTACAATAACCTGAAACATCTACGTTCTTCCAACAAACTAATGATTAATACAACCAAACCCAATAACTTTGCAGGTGATTGTCTTTTTTCCAACTCAGTTGGCAAAATGTGGAACAAAATTACCCTCTGTTATCCTGTCTTTGTCCTCCCTTCCACTTTTCAAAAAGCAGCTGAAAACTCATCTCAATAAACACGGGCTTTGCTCCTGTACCAACCCAGATTAACTTCCTTTTTTACCTCTCTGTCCTCCCTTCCTCCTAAATTCCTGCAATCTCTGCTCCTTATAGCCATGTTAGCTCTCCCTTAATGACATGCACACAGTCTTATGAAATACTCCTTGGGGGAAAAAAAAAAATCTATAAGTTTTCTTTCTCAAGACATTTGCCTATTTTACTATGTATTTACCATGACTTTTTATGTAATATGTGTATTAATTAGCCCTCATTTTACGCCTTACTATTTGAATTGTCTATCTTCATATAATGTGTTTAATTACTGGAGCTTTTCTCCCCGGGCCTCTATTGAAAATGGACATATATCCAGCTAGACTAGCCCGGTTAACAAATGTAAAATAAATAAAATAAATAAATAGAAATCTCTGACTGTGACTGGTTACAATCCATGGAAGTGTCAGACTACATCCACTGCTTATTCCAAAAGAACAGAGCTCTGTCTCTGGGAACCCTGACAAAAAGGGTGGAATTGCTCATGGATGAGCATCTTGGTGTGGAGCCGATGGACATCCTGTTGAAAGCATGACTTGAGAAAAGCCTATCATCCTCTCCATAACCTTAAAAGCAGATCTGGAATTAGTCTGCTTCAAAGCCCCACTCCTCAGAACAGACATCTCTACTCCAGAGGAAGAGGTGTTCATCACTGAAGAGTGCAGTCCCAGCACAGAGGATGCAGAAGGTTTTGGGGCAGAGATCAGTACTGCTGGCATGAAGGCAGAGGACCCTAACTCTGAAAACAGTTTCAAGCTAGTTGTACCAGCAGACTATGTGTCATGGACCAGAGACTGAGCACCTGGGTCTGAGACTTGCTCGACATCAAGAGGGCTGGGATGATGCCCATATATCAATCTAGGTCTTCAGAAAAGCCCTCATCATAGGTTCCCAATCTGCTTCTATAGTACTTTGAGTAGAAAGAAAGTACATTTATGTACACTTACCATAACTGTAGACGTTTGAGTGTATTCACTGTTGCAGTCATCACACTTGGGTTATCTGCCTGCAAGTAGCCCTCAGTCAGCCCGAATACCAGAGCATTAGTTTTTCTGCATCGGAAGCTGTCACTCCAGGACTGACGTCAGGTCGTCAGGGGTATAAAAACAGGCAGCCGACGCCATTACATCAGTTTTTCTTGCCCCAAATGTCAGGAGCCCCACAAATATGGAGCTAGGTTATGGTGGGGAAAACACCACCAGTAAAAAGTAAATACCAATACCCCAGAAGGGTTTAGTAATAGCCATAGATAGGAGAGAGAGAGCGAGAAAACCAGGGGGCTGGAGGGAGGGAAAAGTACAGTTGTGTACCTACCATAAATGTAGATGTTCGAGTGCATTCACTGTTGCAGTCATTACTCTTGGGTTATCCTGCTGGCAGGCTACCCTCAGTCGGCCAGAATTCCAAAGTCTAGGTCCGGAGTCGGTTGCTGTCACCTCTTCCCTGACGTCAGTGCGCCAGGGGTATAAAAAAATGAAGCAGATGCTATTTTCTTCAGTTTTTCTTGCCCCAGATTTCAGGTGCCCTCAAATGGTAGGCTGAAAAATATGCCAATAAAAAATACATGCACAAAAATAACATTTCCTTCATCTACAAGCAAATACACCAAAAAAGTTGTATAGGATAGAGAAGAGTAGATAAGTCCCAGCAAAGACAAGGGGGATGGAGGGTGGGTAACCTGGACTGCAACGGTGAATACATTCGAACATCTACATTTATGGTAGGTACACAACTGTACTATGTTCATTGTGTTTCACTGTTGCAGTCATTACTCTTGTGTAGAATCCCAAAGCTGAGGTATGGTGGCTGGGCTAAATAGGATTGGGAGAGGTTATGAGGCCCT
>NC_056733.1:121996090-122018962 GCF_019279795.1 Protopterus annectens | reverse complement strand
AAAAATATGTTTAAAGTTCTGGCAGGTTAAACTGTGTCTGCCGATTGCATTGGCTGTGTCCTTATTTCTTATTGCTGCAAGATGTTCCTTAATTCTGTCAGAAAACTTGTGTGTGGTTTTTCCTATGTAGAAGGAGCTGCATGTGACACAGATACCTGCATAATCAACATTTTCAGTTTTGCAATCGTAGTGTTTTCTAAAAAAATAAACATAGTTACAATGTTTAAACACATAGGTATGGCCAGTGTAGATGAATTTACAGACAATGCAGTTTTCACATTTGAACATGCCTTTTGGTTCTCTAACAGTGGACTGTCTATGCACAAAAAATGGGAAATCCCTGTTTTCAAAATTAACTCAAAGTCTTAGTTTTCTTGTGGCTGAAACAGGGTGCATTTCCAAGTAGTCTTGTTAATTCTTTATTCTGCGTGATGAACTCCCAGTTAGTGTTAATAATGTTCCTGATACAGTGCATGTCTCGGCTGATGGGTATCGGGAAGCTTAGAGTTCTATCAGCAGTAGTTTGTTTGTTGGTGGTTTCAAGAAACCTGTATTTGATGATCGGTTTGAATTTGCTGCCTCGGGAGACACTAATGTCTTGGAAGATGCTGTCAAGCATTTCTGCAGGGTATTTTTTGTGCAGAAAAAGGTGCTTGAGAAAGAGGCATTCTTGTAGGAAGTCACTGTCCTCGCTGACTATGCGGGATAATCTGATGAATTGTCCACGCACTATATTTCTTTTGATGAACTGTGGGTGCTGGCTCGTGTATTCAAGAAAATTGTTTTTGTATGTGTTTTTCCAGAATACAGTGGAGCTGAGTAGTGAAGTATTCGGGTCTAGACAAATTTCAGTGTATAGAAAGTTGATTTTGGAGCCCTGGGAGTAAATAACAAATTTAAGGAAGCCTAGGCTTCTGGTGAGGGACTCCACAATTGCAAAACTGAAAATGGTAGTTGGTGCACTTGTTGTTTAGGTGAGAGGCAAAAAGATTGCAGCAAGGCTGGTCTCATGTGTGGAAAATAATGTCCAATACATTCTGGTTGAGGGGCCAGTTGTGTGGCATGAGAATGGCTCTGCTCAGCTTGCCCAGTATGATGCTGAATCTCCCTAGAATATGCATTGCTATTAGAAAGCGGTTAATGGAAATTGCCCATTGCCACACTCTGAGCACTTCCCGACAGAGAGGATAGGATCTGGCTCCTCCTTGCTTATGTACCATATCAGTGACATGTTGTCAGACTGAATCGCTACAGTCCCTAGAGGAAGGGCAGATTGGAATGCCTGCAATGCTAAGAGCACTGCCTTCATCTCTAAGACATTTATGTGGAGCTTGGCCTCATCTACAGACCAGGTACCTTGAACAGTCATCCCCAGATAAAGCCCCCCACCCTATCTAGGAAGCATCCATGGTCACCATAGCCTGTGACTGGGTCGGCCTTGTGTCACCTGCTGAGAAGGAATCCACCATCAAAGATTGTTTTTGCACATTTCCATTATGAGGATCCGATAGTACATTGATTGATGCATTATTGATCACTGTGAGGCTAGAAGTCATTCCAAAATTAGCATGCGAAACCTGGCCAGTGGGATTAACACAACTGCAGCAGCTGCAGAACCTAAGGCCTGAAGAACATGATGGGCAGGTACGCTTTTGTTCCTAATCAACCTTGTGGTCTGCTTCTTGATTGTCGACACTATGGAAGCAGGAAGTCTGGCAATCATCAGGTTTGTGTCTAGCAGGGCTCCTACAAATGTTATTGTTCGAGTGGGTTCCGGATGAGATTTTTGAATTATTGTTATGCCTAGTTCTAAACAAAGCTGAAGAACAAAGTCTCTTGTGTATACTAGTACAGAGACATGCCATCAAATGCAGCACTGGCGATCCAAAATTTAAAAGGCTCTGAAAAATCGCAAAGGCGCACCCAGGCATGCCTCCTTATGGAAATGCTGGAACACACCTCTCTACCCATTCCTTTGGCAGCATGGACAATGAGCCTCATGGAAGAGTTGGCAATGGAAGGCAGGGTAGCTATGGCAATGGAAGGCAGGGTAGCTAACTGGGAAGCTACCCTCTTTAGCTCCCTCCGCTACTGCTCCTCGAAGGGTATCGGAGAGCTCCTTGATCAGATCACTTTGTAACCTAGTAAAATAAATAATTCAGTAAGCGCAAGCAAAGATCACTGAGGAAAGGAGACTCTTCCCACATCTATCCATCTTCCTAGAATTTTTATTTGGAGAATGGATAGTTGACCTCTCCTCAAACAATTCTTTCTTGGTTGCTGCTGTCATAACCATAGCATCTACTGCAACCTCCTTAGTCAAGAAAGCCTTATCAGAAGGAGCAGTTATGATCTTATTTGGACTCCGGGAACCGGCTTGATGGAATCTGCTGTCTCCCACGCCCGCCGTGAGATTAGGTTTATAAGCTCTTTGGTGGGTGGAGTCACCCAGGAGGTAGATGGATGGGAAGCAAAGGCGGCCAGGTACACCAACTCCTTGGGCTAGGGGGTTGCTGGACTTCCAGTCACCCTTCTGCTTGAGAATTTCTAGACTCTCCCCAAAGGAAACATCCTCTGGGGGTGACAGTGGGGAACTCTCACCCTAATCGAGGTCTGTGTCTTCAGTGGCCGACTCCTCTGTGGAATCTAGATGCTTCCTCTTGCACAGCCTCTTCCGAGGAACCTCCACAGTGGGATAGTCTGGGAGGTATCAGGAGTCGGGGGTACCCTGACGGGTATCCTGGAGCCTAGGCTCCCACTGTCCCTGTGGGACAAAGAAGAGTGCTGGGCATCTACCTGAGATAACAGATCCTAAAGGCTGTGTGAATTTCTTAGTGCAGTACCAGCAATAGCCCTCTCCAAAGCTCCAAAGGCTGATTGCTCCTGGAAGGATGAGAACTCCGGACATGAGAAGCCATGCTTTTGGGATAGAGACCCCCCCCCCCAGTCCAGAAGACAACTCACTCAGGGTCGAAGCCAGAGCTGCGCTCACTTTCGCCAAATCCCCAAGGGCCATCGACGGCTCTGATGATCTGGAAGTTGATTGGACCTGAGACTCGTGAAGCTCACTTCAGCTCCAGGAGCTCTCTGTCTCCAAAAAAGATGATACGCTTCGAGCTGAAGTCTGATCCAAGGAAGATAACATCCTAGGAACCAAACTCAAAGTCACCAGGCATACTGGATCTATGGACTCCAAAACTTGCCCCGAAGTTGGAGGAGGAACATGTGGGAAGTGGACAGTTCAGGTAGACCTGGAGCAGAAAGGGCTGAGGTTGAAGGGGACCTAGTGATATCCTGCAGCCATAAGATCTTCTGCATCATGTGTTCCACTTATTCTGTAATACACCTGGTCAAACAGGAGAACATAGCAGAAGAAGATCTTGGCCTTGAAAGGGGGATGGTACCCTCGAAGGTACTTGGTCGTATGATGGAGAGTACAGAGTCCATGGTAAGGTCAATATAGGCTTGAAAGGGCTAAATGCAGGATCTAACCCATCCTTGCAAAATGAGGTCAAAGCCAAAAAAGCCAGACCGGATGAAATAATGGTTGAAGCAGATTACTCTAATTGGGTTTGAGACTCCCCAGACGAGGGAGATTTTGTTTTCTTGGATTTCAGCTCTGAAAAACCAGTCAGCGCAGACAAAGGTCGTTTCTTGACCTTATCCAAAGATTTGGTGGACGAGGATGAAGCAGGGCTGGAAAGAGACGATTTAGCTTTAGAGGAAGAAGCTGATCCTGAAAAGGCTTTATCAAAGGCTGAAGGCAACGTCCCTCGTAAAATGAGCTTGTTCCTTAGGTTTATTAAGGCTCTATTATTGAAGGAGTGACATAGCTCAGCCCTCCTGTAAACGCAAAGGCCCAAAACAGTATACACAAAGAGTGCGAGTCAGTAAATGGGATTTTATGCGCCTGTACTTTGTGCACTTCTTGAAACCCACAGGTTTTTCTTGTTTCTCCACCATAACATAGGAGGAGAGGCACAACACACATACAGAGACATTCACACAAGAGAAAGGAACAGAGAAAAGTTTTTTTGTTTTGAAACAAAAGAGGGAAAAGAAAACGCTGCTAACAATAGTAGGCAAGAAATACCTCAAGGGTAAAAGGGGAAGAAGTAACCTATGAAAAACTGGTTACTGGTGGGAAAGAACAGGAAGAAATAAATGCAAGATAAATATAATAGCGTTAAAGAGCGAAACAGAGCAACAGTTAGGAAAGGACTTATGTTATCAAAATCTACAAAAGTAAGAAAGGGTTTAAAGAAATTTGAAGAAAAATTACAACCTGACACCAAGAGATATCTGGGATGATCACATCTTCGCAAAGTGGCAAATGAAAACAGATGCATTGTGGGTAAAGGGGAGGTACCCAAGAGCTTTTTTGGTTGCCACGAGCTTGCTAATGTCCAAGTCGGATCAGAGGGCCTGGATCCGAACTCACATGTGAGGAGAAAAAGAAAATATAGCAATATCAGATCCATTATTCACTCATGTATACTATGCCAAAATTACTAGAAGAATTCCTCCATCCTGGAAACCAAAGTGTGCATCATGGATGGCTGTAAATGGTCAATCTGTTGGTCATGAAGTACAAATTCCATTATTTGATTGTTCATCCTTATCAAACTTAACTGTATTGTTCTGCTTGTATGCAGTACTTGAAAATACTGTTTAAGAGTTCACAAGTTGGTGATGACCAGCATTTATGCCCAACACTAGTCTTTTGAGCATTCATACCAATCCATGTATCTAGGAGATTTATGAACAGATTTATTTATTCAAAGATGCTGATTTCTAATAAACAGTAGAAACCTGTTACATGACACTGGCATTATTTGAAACACAACTTGTTTGCTTATTCTAGGTGAAAAAAAACAAGAAATGTTATTTTTTATCTGTTTTCAAACTATTGTTTAGTTACAGGCCAGGTTTAAGTATTAGAACTTCATCATTTAATGCCTAATGCACCTAACATAATGATGATAAACTATAACACTTTGAATATTGCAGCCTCATAACATAGCCCTATCATAAGTAAATTTTCTTTGTACTTGTTCTAAACACTTTGGTTCACTTTTGCTATAACAGGATACAGTAGTGTTAAGTAAATTAGGAAGTTATAAAGACTAGTTATAATATCAAATTCCTTTCCTGACATGGTCTTTAACACATCTGCAGAAGTGCTACATTTCTAAATTGAATCGGTCCATTGCTGACATGGTCTTAAATAAAACATGCACTTGTAAAACTGCTATATTTCTAACCTGAATCATTCTCTTTCAATGAAAATGTGTTACTAATTAAAATGACAAGATCTTTAATCAATATTCTTTCCCCTAAAGTGGCATTACCAAGCTGATTTGTGTAATGATTCAGAAACAAAACTTTGCATTTCTAAGCAATGAAATGGAGGTCCTGTTGTTTTACTAATGTATAAATATCATGGAAGTAGACATTCACATGCCTGACGTTATTAGCAGAGGTTAACACTAAACTTATCTAAAGGCTATCTGCATAGTTGGAAATCCAGCACCTTGGTGCTACAGGTAATGAGGTGAAAGCCAAGTTAAACACAACTCGTCGCAAAATAGAAACTTGCCTGTAATGCTTGTTTCTTTTTATGTCATAAAAATGAAAAAAGGCACTGTGGCCCACATCTACATTCGTTACATACATAGTGTACTAGTCTTCTGTGGCACCTCCCCTCATTTTTCAACTCCCTTCAAGAAGAGCAGCTTCAAACCATCCCAACCATATGCTCCTACTAAAACTGCTGAACTCTGTGGCATGCAGTCCCTCCCTGTAATCATCATCATGCATGCTCTCCCGATTCCTCCTACCACTATTTCTACACTAACTGAATTACCCAACATAAGATGCCTGCTTTTCCTGCGGGATTGTTTGCCACCTTCCATCGACTCTCTTTTGAAACATTTTTAGTACACCTCCCTTAAGTCTACACTACTGATGCAGTGTTAGAGGAAACCATCTGTTCAAGGACTGCATAACTTTGAGGTAGCTTTACTGGTGTGCTTCTGTTCTTCATTCTTATTCCTCTGCACAGCCTACTCCATTAAGATGTTTTCCACTCTTGGCACTTCAAAGGGTAATTCGTGATAACATTACATGTCAAGGCAGAGGATGGATGCAGTGTCTTGAATGCTTGCTACCTCTTCCCTGAGATGAGCCACCCTCTAGTATATAGAAGTACCTGAAAAAGGTACTCTGCCAGATCCTGTAGATTTCCAGTACACAGGCACAGCACCATACCACTCCTAGTACCTTTTACTTTACAGTCTGTCTTATTGTGGTATTGCTAGCATGTGTGTCTCAGTTTGTTTTCTTTAACAACTTAAATACAGAAGTTTAGACCTCCAGCAAACCGGCTTTGTATGCAAAGGATTATAAACCCAGCCTGTCAGGTAGATGATTTGAGTTATAAACAAATGAGTTGGGTCACTGCAAAGTGGACAAGGACCAGGGTCTGAGATTGAGTGGTTGATAGCAACTTTTCCATCTCAAGGGAGAGGGAGATTCTCTACTTTAGTGCTGATTTCAGGTAAAGACCTGTACTTTCAACAGTTATCCGACTCCACAAAGGGGGAGCCATGACGGACCCCGGAAACTACCGCCCCATTAGCCTGATGAGCCTGGTCTGCAAGGCCATGGAACGTATCATCATGGAACTCATAAACAAAGACAATGGTAATCTCCAAACTCTGGACCCTACACAGTTTGTATTTGTAAAAGGCCGATCATGTCTCCTAAACCTGACTGACTTCTTTGAAGCAGTCACCAAAGCCATAGATCAGGGTAAAATGGTTCACACAGTTTATCTAGATCTCGCCAAGGCTTTCGACACCATCCCCCACTCTGGAATTATAGATAAGCTCACTAAACTAGGTATAAATCCCTATGTCACAAGATGGGTTGCCAACTGGCTCACGGACAGAACCCACACTGTGAAAGTAGCTGATTCCAAATCCAACATCAGACCAGTGACAAGTGGAGTACCACAGGGTTCAGTCCTGGGTCCTCTCCTGTTTGGTATCTACTTCTCTGAAGTGCAGGCCAACACAGAAGGTCTTTGGCTAACAAAGTTTGCAGATGACTGCAAACTAGGAGCCATAATCGAAACTCCTAACGATGTGGACAAACTACAAAAGGGCCTCAATGAGACAGATACCTGGTGTCAAAGCCATGGCCTGAAGCTCAATGCCAAAAAGTGTACTGTCATCCCCTTTGGTAAAAACTCTGTACCCATGAACTACCACATAGCTGGTAGTCTACTTAATGCCGAAAATGTAATAAGAGACCTTGGGACACAGGTGGACAGTAGTCTCTCCTTTGATAATCACATCGCCACAGTGGTCAGGAAATCCTTCTACGTGGCTCATCTCATCACAAAAGGATTCTCATCCAGAAAAAAAGAGGTCATTGTTCCCCTCTACTCATCACTCATTAGACCCATTATAGAGTACAACGCCCCTTTTTGTATGTACCTCACAAGACATCTACAACAACTGGAAAGACCACAGAAATACCTCACAAAGAGGATTACTGGCCTCAAACATATGCCTTATGCAGACTGTCTCAAAAAAACTACAGCTTTACTCCATCGCATATCGCCTACTCAGGGGCGATCTCTGCCTAACATACAAAGCTGTGTCAAACCCAGAGCCGTTGGACATGCTCCACTTAAAGAAATCCCAATCCCTCCGAGCTACACACTCTAGGGACCTTAACCTTGTCACCACAATAAACAGAACATGCTGGAGGGATAGATTCCTGTCCCAGAGACTTCCCATACTCTGGAACAGACTACCTATCTATGTCAAACAGAGCTCCTCATTAGCACTCTTCAAGAAAAATCTTGATGACTGCATGGGAAATGGGAAATTCACCCCGGGGATCACTTCTGTGGCTCTGCTCAACAGGGGCACAGGAAAATAATTTTCTTGGGTGGCGAAAGCCAGGGTACATTTTTTGGCTAGGCTTGTATGGGCCCTAGGGCCGATAGCCTAGTACATACCTATGAACCTATGAAATGGAACAGTCAGCTGTGTAACTGGGCATCATGACAAGCATAAATTATCTAATGTGGGGTATCCATGGCATTGCACAACTATTGGGAACTTAACACTGCACCTATAACCTCAATGGGTATTGGCCACTAAAGTCCAACTACTCACAAATAGAGATATTAACACCACAAGTAGTGACTGGAATTAGAAAGTGAAAAGACAGCAGAGTAAGGTGGGTGGTCACCAAGCATGGCTGGTCTCCAAAAATCATAACAACTCAAGCTGGAGGGGAAAAATACAGCTTTGGATTTATAGGTGTTTCTGCAAAGACTATATTTGCATCCTAAAAGACTGCTGCAATCTTGCTTATGGCTGCCTCTCAAGAAAAAGGTTTGGCCAAGTCTAAGTGGCTGGAAAGGAGGAGGAAAATTAATAACCAGACCTACAAAACAAAAGTCTGATTAATATACACAACAGAGAGTACTTTCCTAGCACATGAAAAAAACACAAAAATTGCAGAAATAATAGAAGCACTGTATACATAAATAAGCACACTACAGAGTAAGCAACACTGCTTTTATTGGAAGTTTTGATTTATACTGAATTCTTCTTCCTGCTTGAGCAGTGTGAACCACACTCCTCACTTGCAATGAATAGGTTGTACAGCAAATGAAACATCACTCACCCTTCCACTGTCAAATTCTTCATCCCACTCATCGATTACAGTATAATTTCTGGCATTCTTTGCATAATGCACAGCATCATGGGTAACTGACGAAGCTGCACCATCCCAGGTACGAACTGAAAAGGAAGCAACAAGTGTTGTTAAATATTTCATCGATTTACTTTATCACCTTCTCTAATGACATTTTTAAAGATGTACATTGATTTCCTTCAGCTGGCTTAACAACACTGAAACACACTTCAGAAATGTATCTCTACATATGCAACCTACATGGGAAGGAATGCCTGTGATGTTGTCAATTTTAGAAAATTAGCAATGCAGCCAGAAGCTGTGGTGATGGTGGTGGCTGGGGTTCACTATGCCAGCTGTACAACATGGTGCGAGATTCAAATTCTACTGAAGATCTTATGATGAACCTTTCTGCATCCCAAGTTACTGCTCTGGCTGTGTGAAGGGGAAAGTCTGGGTGTGGAAACAAGCAGCATCAACTTACTGTTGAGCACAAGTATTTCATCAGGACAGCTTATTGCTATTACCATAACTAACTTCATTAAGCCAGGAATGCTTACTGTTACTATAAGCAAATACTTCCCATCAACCAAGCAGTATGAGATTCATTTTAACATACATGCCTCCCTACCAGGCCAGCAATATCAGTTTATTGCTACTACCACAAATACATCCTTTAAGCCATGATATCAGAAAGGAAAGTTGTGTAAAATCTTACCATAACCACAGATGTCCTTCTCTTTCATGTTGCAGTATTCTAGTGGGTTTACCCTTCTCCCCATCAGCTTGTTTGGCCAGGTTTCCAAAGCTTTTCCAGTCCCTGTTGGTGCGTCAGATGTCTGACGTGTTGGTTGGTACTTGGGCCATAAATGTGAAGTCTGCGCGTACCAGTCCTCAGAACCAAGAAGCCCTAGATGGAGCCAGTCCTGATAGCATAGCCTGTAGGAACCGAGGAGAGCAAGTGCAAGGAGAACAGGGGATGGAGGGAGGGAAGGAATACTGCAACATGGAAGAGAAGGACATCTATGGCTATGGTAAGATTTTAAACAACTTTCCTATGTCCTTCTATTCCAATGTTGCAGTATTCACTAGTGGGCGAGTACAAAAGCTCACTGCTGGCTGGGAGGTGGTCTGGAAGAGGATTCCAGGAACCCATGCAGGACAACCCTGGCAAATCCCACTCTGGTCCTGGAGATGTGGTCCAGCTTGTAGTGTCTGGTGAAGGTGTGCACAGATGACCAGGCAGCAGCCTCCAGAATGGAGTTAGTATCTAGACCTTTAAAGACGGCTCCAGAGGAAGCCATGGCCCTTGTGGAAAGGGCTCCGATGTTGCCCATTAAGCGTCTTTCCATGGTGTGAGTAACAAAAGGAGATGGCCCTAGCAATCCAAGAAGAATTTTTTTCCCCACATCTTTCCCCAGAGTTGTGGTGTGGAAGGAAACAAACAGCTGGTCTGATTTGCGTATAGGCTTGGTCTTATGAAAATAGAAACAAAGTTGTCTGTGTACATCCAGGAAGTGAAGGACTCTCTCACTGTCTCCCTGAGGATTTGGAAAGGAGGTGGGCAGGTGAATAGCCTGATATAGGGAGAGGTCATTAACCACCTTCGGAGTGAAGGAGGGATTAATCCTGAGGTGACCCTGTCCATATGGAAAACTAGGAAGGGTGGGAGTAGCCATGAGGGCTTGGAGCTCTGAGACCCTTCTGGCTGATGTCAAAGCTACTAGCAGTACCTGTTTTCCAAGTGCAAAATTTCAAGTCAGCCTTGCCTGCTAGTTCAAAGGGTGGCAGAGTAAGTTTTTCCAGCACATAATTAAGATCCCAGGGTGGAAGAGTCTGTTTTCTAGGGGGGTCTTAAGTGTAAAACACCTTTTAGGAATAGCTTGTCTGGAAGTCTGGAAGCTAGTGGAGGGCCATAGGCAGGCAGGCAGAAATGGCAGACAGGTGTATTTTTAAGGAGAAGTAAGACAAGCCTGTCTTTAGAAGTTCACACAGGTAAGAGAGAATAAGAGACAGGTCACTGTCCATTGGCTCTATTTGTCTTGTGAGACCAGATAGAAAACCTTCTCCATTTAGAGAGATAGGATTTTCTGGTGTTTGGTTTCCAGACCTCCTGGAACTGAGAGCATGTCCTTGGTTGTACAGGTGTCTGAAAGGAATCAAAATCGTACCCACCACAGGGAGAGGTGCAGGATCTCCACTGTGTGTGAATCTGTGTTCCCTGGTGCTGTGCGAGTAAATCCACTGAGGGGGTAACGTGATGATTGCCTTTGGAAAGAAGTAGTAGTAAGGGGAATCAGTGCTGCCTTGGCCAAAAAGGGGTCACCAACAAGATTTTTGGTGAGTCCTGCTGAATTTTCAGTAGGATTCTGTGGATCAGAGGGAAGGGGAGGGGGAGGCATACAGGAATTTCCCCTTCCAAGACATTAAAAACGCATCTGTTTGAGGAGCCTTCAGGTTGTGAGTTCTGGAGCAATAGCTCTGGAGTTGCCCGTTTGTGGAGGAGGTGAACAGGTCTATCTGTGTAATACCCCACCCGTGGATCAGATCTAGGAATACCTCCCTTGACAGCATCCACTTGTGACTGTCTGAGGAGGGTCTGATTAAGGAGTCTGCCAGGCAATTGTGTTGGGAGGGGATCTAGGCTGCCTGTAGGAAGATGCCCTGGGAGACAGTTTGATCCCATACCTGTAGGGTTAGTCTGCAGAGGAGGTATGACTTTGTTCCTCCTTGATTGTTCAAGTGCCACATCACTGTGGTGTTGTCTGTGAAGATCTTCAGAATGCCCTGTCTGAGGAAAGGAAGAAAGGCCTGCAGGGCCAGAAGAATGGCTGACATTTCCTTGATGTTGATATGCCATTGCTTGTGTTTGTCTTTCCATAAACCTTGCACTGTACTTGTGTCTAATGTTGCCCCCAGCCCAAAAGTGAGGTGTCTTTTGTGCATGATCTGAGAAGGGGAGGGCAATTGTAGACAGAGACCCAGGTTTAGGGTCACCAGGGCCATCCACCACTTCAACTCTTGGTGAAGGCAGGGGAGAAATGGGATTCTGAACTCTAGAGGGGTGTGAGTGCTGGGCCCATACTGAACGAACACACCACTTCATCTTTCTCATGTGTAATCTTGCCAGTGGCAGCATGGGAATAGTGGCAGCCAAGTGGCCGAGAAGTTTGAGGAATTCCCTCCCAGTCAGGGTGGGTGAAAGGAGGGCAGATTGAAGACGTTGGGTCAGGGAAAGAACTTTTCCTGAGGTAGGAAAGGGAATCCTGAGGTCTGTTCTGATTCTGCATCCTAGGAAGACAATGTCTTGTGAAGGATTTAGTTTGGATTTGAGGAAGTTTATGAGGAATGCTAGAGACAAGGAGGGTTTGTCTGACTGCTGCTTGAATGAGCAGGTTGTCTAGGTATGGGAAAATTTGCATACCTCTTGTTCTACAGTAAGCAATGACTGGGGGCTAGGCATTTTGTAGATACCCATGGAGCAGTGGAGAGTCCAAAGGGCAAGGCACAGAAGTGAAAATGCAAGGTGCCTGCTTTGAATCTGAGGAATTTTCTGAAGGACGGTTTTATGGGAATATGTAGACAGGCTTCTTTGATGTCCAGGGTCACCATGAAGGCCTGCGGAAGGATAAAGAAAAAGAGAATGGATAGAGTAATCATCCTGAAAGAGGGGTCCTTCAGGAATGGGTTGAGGTGGGAAAGATCTAGGATGGGTCTCCATGGTCCCTCCTTCTTGGGCACCAGAAAAATTCTGGAGTAGAAGCCTCTCCCTCGAGCAGAGGGCGGGGACGAGTTCTACGTTGCCTTGGAGCAACAGATTGTGTAGGACCTTGGGAAGGAGGGACCATTGAGAGAGGGGAGGTAGTGGAATAGGAGGTTTTGGAGAAGGGGGGCATCCAATACATGAAGTAACCCTCCTTCTGTTTAGACAATACCCATTTGTCGGATGTCACTAGGGCCCATGCCGAAAGGCAGTGAGAGAGAGATGGAAGGATGGAGGTATGGTGGGGGGTAAGAAAGAGAGGGAGGCAGTCAGATGCTGCCTGCCCTTTCTGGAAAGGGAGGACTCTGGGCAGAGGCTTGAGATGTCCTAGGCTGAGTAGTCTGTCTCCTGTGAGGTCTTCCAGAACTGGAGGGAACAGAGGGCCTAGAAGACTTACTAATAAATTGTGTCTTGGCCAGGTAATTCCTTTGAAATTTTGGGATTGGAGAGACAAGAAGATGCTTTAAATATTGGAGCTCCTTCCCTTTTTGCTAAAGTGACTTAAAGAGATCAGCTACCTTGGATCCAAAAAGGGCAGTGTGATCCAAAGGAGCATCCAGTAGTTTGGCATTAAAGTCATCTGGTAGGGGCTGAAGATGCAGCCAAGAGTATCGCCTCAATACAGAGGCAGATGCAGCTGACCTGGCAGAAGCATCCACTGCATCATGTGCACACCTTAAAGAATGTTTACTAACTTGGGAGATGAGCCCAAGCAAGGAAGACAGGGATGCCTTTGCAGAGCAGTCAAGGATCTCATTACGTTCCTTAGAAGCTTTTTCCAGTAAGACCAGGGAGTATTTTGGTCATGTGAGACTGGCAATTTGTAGCCCTAAAAGCTGGAGTAGCAGAAGTGTACATATTTTAGGCATAGGGCTAAGGAGAGGAGAAGCAACATGAGCGAGGTCTGGCGTAGGCCTAAGGGCCAGAAAGGCATTGTAGAGACTCTGACTGAAGGCCTGCCAGTCTGGTAAGGCCTCTGGGGTTGAAGCGATATGCCTCTTCTTCTGTTTTTGCTCTATAGGCCTAACCAGCGTCTGGCTGGTGATCGGCCTTAAAGTAGGCAGAGGAATGGCAGAGGTCTGCTCTGAAGCACCCGTCGCAGAAGCTGGTCCCCCCTGGTGTCTGAAATCAGACATCGGGATATCCTTCCTGGATGTGTTGTCTGCTCTGGATTTTGTGGCCTCCTGGTTGGTACCCGCTTTATCCGATGTGATGGATGCCAGTTCCTTGGCCAAGCTAACGGTGGCTACAGGCGGAGGGAGTGGTAGTGAAAGTGGACAGCCTCGAGGGCTTAGCCCTCTTCCTAGGTGGTTCGGATGGGGCATTGGATGTGACTTCCATTCTGAGAGCGACCTGCCTAAAGCGCTGGTTTTCAAGATAAGTCAAGGGCCGGAAGTTGGCGACAAACGGTCTTAGGGACAAACGACTTACAAATGGTGCAGTTTTTATAATCGTTATCCCTACCCAAATAAAAGAGACACTGGTCATGTGTCTTTGTGGGGAATCTGGTGACCACAGTTGCACTTGCTCTTACCGGACATTAACAGACTATAATAATTACAAAAGGACTGAAGAAAATCCACAGCGGGGTACTTATTTTAAAGCAAAACTGATCGGATGTCCGCAAGTAGCAGGAACACCTGGCATATGGCTGGCGACTGAAAAGTTCAGAGGACTGATGCACGCAGATGTCACATTTATGGCCCACATACCAGACAACATGTCAGACGTCCAACGCACCAATAGGGACTAGAAATGCTTTGGAAATCTGGCTGAATAAGCGGATGGGAAGAAGAAACCCACTAGTGAATACTGCAAATTGGAATAGAAGGGCATCACTTAAAGCTACACTCTTGGAGATGTAGCAAGCAACATAATTATCCCACAGACTCATGTAATACGACATGAAATGGCAATGGAGAAGGGCACAAGAATAGTGGGGTGGTGTCTATAGCACATACTACGCATTTCAGATGCATTGATGTGATCTATGGCAAGCCAGCATCTGGAGCACTGCGTCTAATTCTGCTGTTCACAGTGGAGAAGGAAGATTATGCCAGCAGCACGTGCATATCTCAGACTTACCAAAATGATGAGATGAAGAGAAAGAGACTGAAGCTTACTATATAAACACTGAAAGATAGAATGGGAAGGTAGTCTTATGACTGGATACATCACAACGATGGGGGATTATAAGACAAAAAGGCAAGGGGGGGGAAGAAAGGAAATTATATAACGAACATTTAAGAAAAAAAATATTTCACAGAAATAGGACTGAGCCCTAGAATGCACTGCCAATAAGAGTGTTGAAAGCAAGTTAACAGACGAGTGAAAGAAAATGGAAGGAAAGAGTATGCAGTGTTAAGGAAGGACCAACTGCTGAGCAGCAATATGCAATGCTTGGAAGACCAGCACTTAATGCATCTTTAAACTTATGCTGCGTTTCTGTTACGTTTCTTGTGGAACTTTTCTCCCTAGGACTCCGCTGAAAAAGTAGAGCTTCTCCAGTTGGACTTTTCCAGTAAACAAATCTAAAATAAATAAAATAAAAACTTTTTCTGAACAATAAGACATGTGAGTAGGAGAGTAGACACCAGGGAAATGTTTTAAATATTTCTCCAAGTCACATAAAAAATAGATCTTGCATCACAAAGCATAGTCTGAACAATAAAAAGTATGAAACTTTAACTGGCACTACTGACTGTAAAAGTCCAGAAGTTACTAGAGACAGGACGCACACAACAGTTACAATCAGGCACAGTTGCATGTTGTTTGTTGGGGGGGGGGGGGCTGACTTACATCTCAAGAGTCATGCTTAAGACTTCTGGACAAAGGTGGAGGTAACACTACACACCGCCAGGGAGAATTTAAATATTACTCTAAGTCACTTAAAAATTAATACTGCAGCGGGTCTTGCATCACAATGCATACTCCAACAATTAGATAAATGAAACTCAAACGTCTAGCATTACTGAGCGACAGAAATCATCCATGATTTCCAAGTGACAGGGAAAAAAATAAGAGACATCAGGGGACAACTGAGAGGTGTGCATGTTTAAATGTGTGTATAGGAGAGTGAATGGGGGATGCCGGTTCCAATGTAACTGATGCTTGGGCTGCCAGTGGGGATTGCTGCAGGAAAGTGCTGATAAGCACCGGCAGCAACACTACTTAACTCAAATGCTGTGCAGATTAGCTGCTAATGAGATCTTTCCTCATTGCAGCTAAACATGACTCAGAATCATATTTTCTGAGATTGCAAAAACTGCCCCTTTTGTAGTCACAGTAGGGAATCCTAGCCCACATATGTGAAGAGGCACTCACTGGCCATATTTCAACTGCTGTTCACGCCTTTCCATTCTGTTCATCAGTCTTAATTGTATCGCTCACAGCAGCCCCTTCAGAACATGAAAAAGACCAGTCACAACCAGGGACAGTGTTAGCACTTTGAGGGTGCCCCAATAAGGTTATTCTCATAATACCAACATACCTTCAGACATCTGTACCTTTAATATCTGCAGAGCACTGTATACAACACTCTGTAAATGTTGAAAGGCAGACATGTATTTGGCTTCTAGTTGCAGTGTTATTACACTAACAAAAAGATGCACTATATCAAGTTAGCCAGCCGCACAGAGGGTAAATCATATCACAACACTAGTTGTTGCTGCATATGAACAAGCATATCATATGTCAGGCATACACACAAACTGCTGCATCACCATTAATTTTTATTTTTCCCTATTTGTTAACTGGGTAAGACCACTGGACACAACTGGTCCTTTTCAAGGGTGAGCCAGGAGGGACGCATAGTTAAGTGACTTGCTTAGGGTCACACAGTAGGCAAATGAAGGTGGAAGGAATTAAGCTGTGTATCCTAGGCACAAGAAGTTCAATGAGTTCAGAGCTACAGTCTTGTGCCTCTACACATCCAGCATCCACACAGGCAGTTATCACAAGCATCCGATTGTCCATTATATAGTATTTTTAAGATATATTTTTTCTAACTGTTTTATGTAATCAATATGTCCACATGCTTTCTGTGGTTCAGGGTATGCTCTTCAACAAATACTATTTTACCTAGGAAGTTCCCTCTTGATTTTACATTTTCTTTGTATGGTACCTGAGATTAGGAAAAAAATCTTGACCTTTAATTTGTTGCTGATTATTTTTTTCTCTTTGCTTCTTTACCCCACGCAGTTAGTTGATCATCAGTCTCTCCTGGCCAATTGCCCTATTCATTTTCCATCACTGGGACAGTGTTAGAGTGGGAAGGGTCACAAGAGTAGCTTCAGATTTTTACATTTTGATGCACTAATTCCTGTGTACATCTGGTGAAGTGCTGGGGAGGGAGGCATGCCACTGACTGACAATGGAGAGTGTTCTCTCACTTCCAAATGGGGCATTGCCTCCAAGCAGCCCTGTTCCTCCTTCCAAACCATATCTCTATTTATCACCGAGACTGCACTGCTCAATATAACCTTGAAAGTGCTGTAATCTCCCCACCCCTTGGGGATTTTGAAGGAATCTTCTTGTGACTCTGGGAATGAACCATGGGAATTTCAGAACCACAATTTCTTCCCACTCCGTTAATTCCTAGAAAAGGTCTGTTGGAAAGAAGAAAACTTGATCCCTACAGCAGATAAAGTCTTTCCCTCCTGCTCGATGTGGGTAAGGGTTTCTTTGACTGATGGCCCAAAAAGAGAACCATCAATGGGAGCATTGATGAAGGATGCTTTAAAGGGTTCCACAGATCCCCAAAACCTCAACCAGGCATGTATCCTAAGGGCTATGTCTGCACCAGCTGCTCGACAGGTTCCCTCTGCAACGTTAGAGATCATCTTCATCGAGGAATTAGAAATGAAGGAAAGAGTGGCCAATTGGGAAGATACCTTCTTGAGGTCCTCCTCAGACAAATACTCTGCCAGAGAGTTGCTAAGTTCCTTAACCAGATACCTCTGTAGACATGTGAAGTGTGGCAAATAATTCAATGCTCTCAGCATAAAAGTAGCTGAGGCATAAACACGCTTCTCATGTCTGTCCAATGCCTGAGACTTCTTGTTTGTTGAGGGGGGGGGGGTCACTGGAGCTCTGTTCTGCTAGCTCCTTCTTGGTGACTACAGACACCACAATGGCATCAACTGGAATACCCCTGCTCCAGCGATCTGCTGGGGGGGGGGTGAGGTACTTATCCGCATGCTTGGGATAGCCTCCATGGTGTCTGGCTCCTTCCACACCTGGTGGGAAACAAGACTAAGTTCATCCACTGGAGGGATCACCCAGGTCAAAGATGGGCCACATCCTGAAGGCCTCCAGGAAGACCTACTCCTCAGAAGATGGGGATTGGGACAACCCATCCACCCTTCTTTTACAGGATGTCTAAAATATCTCTGAAGGAGATGTCATCGGGTGAACCCTTCTCCCTCATCGAAGTCAGTATCTTTGGTCAATGACTCTAAAGGGGAGTCCAAGTGCTTCCTCTTGCACAGGCTGTCCTGAGAAACCTCCTCTGTGGGGTGTTCGGGGGGGAGGAATCAGAGGAGAGAGGAATCCCCTGCAGGGAATGGGCCTGAAAAACTCTCCTGGAGGGGCTTTGGACAGGATGAATGGGTCTAAAACTTGGATTAGCTGGTGACTGGATAGGATCTGAGGGGGGGACAGAAGCATCTCAATCCCTGGAGAAAGTCCTCTCTGCTACCCGAAAAACAGATCCACCCAGAGAAAGTCTACGCCTCCCCCCCCACCTAACACCAAAGCTGCCAAAGGAGAAAAGGCAGAGTCAATCACGAAGGCAGTGTCTCCAAACAGCACTGGAACCAACTATTGAGGGCTAAAGCCCTGAGGAGGAGAGATGGATATGACAAGATCAGAGCTGAGGTCAGCCAAGACGTTAGCGCTGACGACTCGGGTTCGGGATCCACTCTGCTCCAAAAGCATCAGAGCAGAGCTGGTCTGGGAGACTGCTGGACTCTTGGAAAGGTTTATCCTTGGCTGCGACGATGACTCCCTCTGGTAATCCAGATCCTGCAGTTCCGAAGTGACTGGTTAGATGGGAAGAGGAATTTGTGCTATGACAGCTGGAGCTCTCATGGATCCAGGATGGGACAGAGAAGGGAGAATCCCTAACTGTAACTGAGCTTTGATGAAACTCCACATCATCCTGTCCATATCTGGATGGGATAGCTGAGAGGATCTAGAGGAGGCTGAGGAGTGGGTAGATTCTGAAGGAGAGTGACTGGTCAAAGCCAATGGAGATGGGGAAGGCGATTTGCTCCGAACCAGCGTACAGCTCTGAGACCTCCAATCCGAAGGCTTAGGATCTGAGGAGGACTTGCTTGGACACAAGGGTGCTTGGACCAGATGTGTTAGGATCCAATAATGTTCGGATCCAAGGAACAGTCTTAGGCGGTCCTGGTTACATCAGATCCAGGTAATTTTTAGGATCCGATAAAGGCCAGATGTCTGTAGGATCCAAGGCAGCTGGATCTGGCAATTTTGGTCTCTTTTCTGGCACAGAGGACATAGCTCCTAGTGATTTTGAGGGGGTACACCGCTTCACCTCCTTAGAAGAAGGCTTCACTGGGGAACCACATCATCTTCCCAAAATTCTGAATCCGGATGCCCACAAGAGTTGCATCTATCGTCTGGTCCAAGACTATAGCTGCCCCTCTTGTGGGCATTCGAATTCAGAATTTTGTGCCCACAACAGATGCATCTTTTAAATCCTGTTGGTTTCTCAGGCATGCCAAAACACACAGGGATTCATGCACTCACACACACAACTCTCTTAACACTAAAAAACTAACTACAAAGCAAAAATACCAGGAAAACTCCCCTCCCCCCAATAATAGGAAAGAAGAGAGAAAAACGACCTATGGTCAGCTTACAGAGGAGGAGAGCGTGCAGCAGTTGGCATGGTGAAACCCAAACACCCATGAAAAACTAACCTGCTAATGTACACTAACTAACTTACAAACTAACACAGGGGGAAGATTAGGTAAGATAGGAAGAATCTAACGGCAATTTAGAGATATTTGACAGAAAAGTTGACCAAAGAAAAGGAAAACCACTACTTATCTCCTCGAGGCAATGGAACTGTGTCTGTGCTGGAAGGTGGCAAACCATATCTGAGGTGTTAGGGGAGATGTGAGGCATTTTGGGAGAGGGAGGAGCTTGAGGCTCAGATCATTAGTCTTGTGAAGTGGCCGACATGGATCTGAGATCGGATCCAAGGACCTATCGGTGAGGAAGAATGAAATGGACATCATCAGATCAGAAAAAAAAAAACACTCTTCGGCTTTCAAATAGAGTCCCAGTCTTGATAAACAAATACCATCTTAATCTACTGATGAAAGCAGAAGAACCAAACTGCAAGAGTAGTCTAGTATCTAAAACTGAGAACAACAAATCTAATGGGAATTATACTTAAGGTAGTAGAGTTTATGTAAAATGTAGCAGTTATCTAATGTTCATTCAGCTGCAGATACCCTGACATCAAAATTCTGCTTCATCTTCAAAAGCTTAAAGAAGTGCAGATCTAACTAAGAATGGATGCTACCCCAACCATTATACACGAAGTAATTGACATTCAAGACAAAAAAAAAAAAAAAAGAGTGAGAGAAACACTGTCTCTGTGGAACCTGACTGTATTTTTAACACCTAAGCACACATACATTAATAGAAAAAAAGAAGTGTATGTAACTCACCATAACGTTCCATGTTTGTTGTCCATCTCGCCTTCATTCGTACTGGTTGAGTTCAGAATCGATTCTCGGTTCCACCTCAGCCGCATACTAAAGCTTGAGGACTTCCACTGGTTCGTGGCTGTATCCCTATCCCATCATGCTCTAGTGAAGCTCCCCAGATCTTGTTTGTTGATAACATTAGGAACCCAAGGTTAACATCAAAACCTATTATGAAGACAATGAAGAAGGCCAGGGACACACTTGCCAGAAAAGGAACCTCTTTGCCCTCTATTGTCCACCAGGAGCCATAGGTAGGGGGAAGGAGGGTAGGATATAAGAATGAAGATGAGAGGGACAACAAACATGGAATGTAGTACACAACTTCTTTATGTTATGTTGTCTTATCTCGCCTCAATTCTTACTTGGTTGGGACAGTGTCCCTAGCACCATATTTCTTGGGTGGCACAAAGGAGTATATTCTTTAGGACAGTGGACCCAAAGGAGGCCCTGTCCATGGAGGCCAAATCTACTTTGTGAGGAGTGATAAATGTATGAGGCATTGCTCAAGTCACAGCAGCACAAATGCTATCCAGCAGAAGAGGTTGCCATGGCTCTTGTAGAATGGGCTTTGACTTTAAAGAGAATAATCTTATTAGATTTATATATAAAAGTGATACAATCTGAGAGCCATTTTGAAAGAGTGACCTTAGTTATAGGGGCACCTTTCTTTGCTTCTGAAAATGACACAAATAACTAATCAGATTCCCTGAAGTCCTTTGTTCTATGTAAGTAGAAGCGTAATTGCCTATAAACATCCAATTGAAGTTTATATTCTGTCTTGTTGCCATGATATGGAGAGAAAACTGGTAACTCTATGGAATGATTTAGGTTAGATTCTGAACATACTTTTGGCAGGAAGGATGGGTTTGTTCGAAGGGATACTCTGTTTTTATGAAAAAGCATATATGGTGGCTTGATCGATAAAGCTTGCAACTTTGAAACTCTTCTGGTATAAGTGATGGCAATCAACATACTTGTCTTCCAAGTTAAAAATTTTAGATCACATAATGAAGCAGGTTCAAAGGGGGTAGGATCAAGCAAGACAGAACAAAGTTTAAGCCCATGGTGGCAGGGGTGTTTTTATGGGTGGTCTTAACACGTTAGTACCCTTCAGGAAGGCTGTGCATATTTTGGGGGACATCAAATTAGGTGCGAAATCGCTTATATGGAAATTAGATATTGCTGTTAACTGTACACGAATGGTAGCTGTGCCTTCACTAAATAGTTTTGCCAGAAATTCAAGGATAGAACTTATAAGAGCAGAGAAGGGATCAATGTGCCTTGTCAGAGCCCAGCAAGAAAATCTCTTCCATTTACTGATATATAACTTTCTTGTTGAAAATTTATGAGAAGAGATCAAGATATGCTTGACCGAGTGAAGAAGGCTAGGAAGCCTGGCTATATTTGGAATCGGAGCAGCCAAGCTGTCATTTTTTCGGATTGGAAGACAAGGGTGGAGCGTTCTGGACGTATGAGTCAGAAGGTCTGGAACTGGGTCCAGAACCCACAGCTCCTCCTGAAGGTGAGGCCAAAGGAAGGGGAAGCAAATCCGACGAGGCCAATATGGTGCAATGAGAATCAGCCTGCTTCCCAACGAGTTGGCTTTCTGGAGAACCTTGGGTATTAATGGAAAGGAAGGAAAGGCATAAAAAAGACCCGGGGGGCAGTTGTGTACAAGTGCATCCCTTGGTGACTCCCCTGGAGGGGGGATTACGGCAAAACAGCTGCAGTATTTGGCATTCATGGAAGTGGCAAAAAGGTCACAGCAAAGCTGGCCCCATTTGCAGAAGATCCTCTCCGCTAGTTCTTGTTGTAGGGACCACTAATGGGGCATGAGAATTGCTATGCTGGGTTTGTCTGCTATCACGCTGGACCTCCTTTGGATGTGCATTGCTACTGGAAAGCATTGGGAGGAGACTGCCCATTGCCATAATCTGAGGGCGTGTTGACAAAAGGGGTAAAACCTGGTCCCTCCTTGTTTATGTACCAGACAACTGACATGTTGTCTGTCTGAACTGCAATTGTTCCCAGCTGAAGAGAGTCTTGGAGTGCCTGCAACATCAAAAGCACTGGTCTCATTTCTAGGATACTGATGTGCAAGTGGGTCTTGTGATCCTGCCAAGTGCCATAAACTGTCCTGCCCAGATAATGCCCACCCACCTATCTGGGAGACATCCGTGGCCACTGTGGCCACTGGCTGAGTGGAAAGAAAAGGCTGACCAGATGTTACGTGACTGGAGTGAAGACACCAGCAAAGGTCCTTTTTGCAGGACTTTGTTAAAAGAATTTAGTGAGACATAGACAGTTCTTGCAATGACCACTGGGTGAATAGAAGACAATGCAGAATTCTCATGTGCATGCGTGCTAGTGGAACTAAACCTATTGCAGATGCCATGATGCACAAGACTTTCAAGACTGTTTCTGTCTGTACTTTTGTTTTGGAGAGAAGGTTGGAGACTTGCTGTCTCAGAACTAGGTCTCTTTCTGTAGGAAGTTTTGCCCTCATGTTTATTGTATCTAGATCTGTTCCTGTAAACACGATACGTTGCGATGGCAACAAGGCAAAATTTTCATATTTATTGTGATTACCAGGTGAGAGCAGAGAGACAGAGTGGTGTCTCTTGATTCCAGTAGGGTTTGGATTTT